>NW_020692957.1:0-3183 GCF_002925995.2 Terrapene triunguis
TAATAGCTCCGGGAGCTATCCCACAGTGCACCACTCTGTTGACGCTCTGGACAGCAGTCCGAGCTCGGATGCTCTGACCAGCCACACCCCGGGAAAATTTGAATTCCTTTTCCTGTCTGGGCAGTTTGAAGCGCAGTTTCTGTTTGGACACCGTGGCGAGCTCAGCAGCAGTGTCAGCAGTGGCAACGATGCAGAGCTCTCCAGCAGAGATGGCCGTGCAATCCAATAGAAAGAGGGCCCCAGCATGGACGGATCGGGAAGTCTTGGATCTCATCGCTGTGTGGGGAGATGAGTCCGTGCTTTCCGAGCTGCGCTCCAAAAGACGGAATGCAAAGATCTATGAGAAGATCTCTAAAGCCATGGCAGAGAGAGGCTACAGCCGGGATGCAACGCAGTGCCGCGTGAAAATCAAGGAGCTGAGACAAGGCTACCAGAAGACCAAAGAGGCAAACGGACGCTCCGGATCCCAGCCTCACACATCCCGTTTCTACGAGGCACTGCATTCCATCCTAGGTGCGGCCGCCACCACCACCCCACCCCTGACCGTGGACTCTGAGGATGGGATATTGTCCGCGGCCGGTTCCTCAGCGGACGGGGAAGAGGAGGAAGGAGATGAGGAGGACGAGGCAGTAGACAGCGCTTACAACGCTGATTTGCCCGACAGCCAGGAGCTCTTCATCACCCTGACAGAGATCCCCTACCAACCCTCCCCAGCCGTTACCCCAGACACAGATTCAGGGGAAGGATCAAGCAGTAAGTGTTTTAAATATCCAAACATTTATTTACAACATAACTGGCATATTTAAAATATTAACAGTAGCTAAAGTGCTTTAAAACATGTAAACATTTATTTGCAACAAAACAGGAAGATTGAAAATATTAACAGTGGGTAAAGTGCTTAAAAACATGTAAACAGGAAAGTCAAACAAAAGGGGAATCAGTGCAAAGTGTATCATGATTACTCCGTCTTTGGGCGCCTCAATATATAGTCCGAACCATTTTAAAAAAATCTCACAATGTCCGCTTCATGATTATAGTGCCCAAAACCCTGCAGTCATTTGTCCCTCCAAGGGCACCTAAGCCAAGAACTGGTCAATGTAACCGGGGATCGAGGCGACATCCTCCGGGGAGAACTCCTCATACACCTCCTGCAGGTGTTTTTCAAGCCTCATCAGCAGGTTCCTGGGCAGGGACAGCTTATTAGGCCCCCCGTGGTAGGACACGTTTCCCTGCCACAACGCCAGCAGGTACTCCGGGATCATGGCCTTGCACAGCAGTGCAGCAAATGGCCCCGGTTTCTGCAGGCTGTCCCGGAGCATCTTCTCCTTCTGGCTCTCGGAGACCTTCAGGAGGGTGATGTCTGGCATGACTCCCTGCTGTGAATTAGGTAGGGGAAAGTTAGTATTGGGACTGCTTGCCCGTCCCTTTATAGAACTGCAACCGCCGGTTTACAGCCACGCGGTTTACAGCCGCGAGGGGGTGGGACAGGGGCAGAGTTCATGCTTGCAGGATTGCTGCCAGCAGAGACTCGCATTGCTTTCTATGTGAAAGGAGGCCAGTGCCACTCTTAAAGTTTTAAGCGGCCACAAGTCTACGGCTTACCATGTTTGCCAGCTAGACAAAGTCCGGTGTCCAGCCCTGTTCCTCAGCTCGCCACAGCAAGACCGCAGGCACTGTAGGCGAGGGCCGAAAATTCGACCTAGTCCTCAGTGCGCGTGTGATAGGTGCTCTGCATGGTCTTGTTGACAGAGAAAGACTATGTTCTCTGTTCACAGATACATTGCTCTGTCTCAGGAATTCACTCCCTTTTTCCAATTCCCACAGCCACATCTGCCCAGAGGCTAGCGCACATTAGGAGGAGGAAGAAGAGGACACGGGAAGACATGTTTGCTGAACTAATGGAATGCTCCCGAGCACAGGCAGCCCAGCAGACACAGTGGAGGGAGAACTTGTCCCAAATGCACCGGGCAAACATTGAACGGGAGGAGAGGTGGCGACAGGAGGACAGGCAGGCTACTCAAACGCTGCTTGGACTAATGAGGGAGCAAACGGACACGCTCCGCCGCCTTGTGGATGTTCTGCAGGACCGGAGGCAGGAGGAGAGAGCCCCGCTGCAGTCTCTCTGTAACTGCCCTGCCCCGCCACCAAGTCCCATACCCCCCTCACCCAAAGTCCAAACACGGAGGGGTGGAAGGGGCCGTGAAAAATTTCACTCCACCCCTGCGGACTGCTCTAGCACTAGAAGGCTCTCATTCCCCAAAATTTGAAAAGTCCTTTCCTACCCGCCTCACACAAGACCCCGTCCAAGTTTCACCCCCTCGTTCCATGTGCGGTTGTTAATAAAGAATACGTTTCTGTTCATTTCTGTTTCCATCCTCTTCTTTTGGAGGGGAGTCTGTCTGGAGGGGGGGGAAGGGCCTTGGTCATTGGACAGGACAGTCACCTTTAGCAGGGGGCAGGTGCAGCAGCAGGGCACATATACAGTGCAGTGACTAGTTATCCTGGTCAGTCTGGGAGGTGGTTTTCATGTTCTGTGTGGTGGGGGCGGTGGTGTTGCTCTGTGACTTGGTGGCGGGGGAGGGCAGTTACAGATCTTATGCAGCGGTCCTTACCCTGGATCACAGAGCCGCGCAGCAGGGGATCTGTAACCCTCCTCCCCCTGCAAGACAGTCACATAGCCGACACATACACGCAGTCCCGGCCAGGAGGGCTGGCAGGCTCCGTTGAAACAACCAGTCCACCATCGCGGAGCCTGTCATTCCTGGAGTTTAGAAGCATCATTTGCATCACAACCCTAAACCCGCTCCCCGCCACAGTCTGCGTCCCAGGTTTAAAACATTCCCGTGAAAACAGTAATAAAGACAACGGTGTCCATGAACAAAACAGAACAGATTTTATTTTTTGGGAAGGGGGTGAAGGGGGTATGTAATTGGAGAGGATAGTCGACGGCAACTGGGTAAAGAAACGGGGGCAAGTTCAGCTTCTGTGTCCACAAACTTAAAAGTCAATGGGTACCCTGCTCAGCCTTGAAACTGGCTTTCAAAGCCTCCCGGATGCACAGCGCGTCCCGCTGGGCTCTTCTAATCGCCCGGCTGTCTGGCTGGGCGTAATCAGCAGCCAGGCTATTTGCCTCAACCTCCCACCCCGCCATAAAGGTCTCCCCCTTGCTCTCACACAGATTGT
>NW_020692958.1:0-3151 GCF_002925995.2 Terrapene triunguis
AATGGTGGCTGAAGCATGAAGGGGCATACGAATGTTTAGCATATCTGGCACCTTGCAATGCTGGTTAAAAAAGTGCCATGTGAATGCCTGTTCTCACTTTCAGGTGACATTGTAAATAAAAAGCAGGCAGCAGTATCTCCATAAATGTAAACAAACTTGTTTGTCTTAGCGATTGGCTGAACAAGAAGTAGGACTGAGTGGACTTGTAGGTTCTAAAGTTTTACATTTTACATTGTTTTGTTTTTAAGTGCAGTTATGTAACAAAAAAAATCTACATTGGTAAGTTACACTTTCACGATAAAGCAGTGGTTCCCAAACTTGTTCCGCCGCTTGTGCAGGGAAAGCCCCTGGTGGGCTGGGCTGGTTTGTGTACCTGCTGCGTCCGCAAGTTTGGCCGATCATGGCTCCCAGTGACTGTGGTTCGCTGCTCCAGGCCAATGGGAGCTGGGGGAAGCGGCGGCCAGTACGTCCCTCGGCCCGTGCCACTGGGAACCACTGCGATAGAGATTGCACTACAGTACTTGTATGAGGTGAATTGAAAAATACTATTTTTTTGTTTAACATTTTTACAGTGCAAATATTTGTAATAAAAAATAATATAAAGTGAGCACTGTACGCTTTGTATTCTGTGTTGTAATAGAAATCAATATATTTGAAAATATAGAAAAACATCCAAAAATATTTTAATAAATTTCAATTGGTATTCTATTGTTTAACAGTGCGATTAATCGCAATTAAGTTTTTTAATCACAGTTAATTTTTTGAGGTAATAGCGTGAGTTAACTGCGATTAATCAACAGCCCTAATTTAAAGTAACAGTAGCGAGGACAGAGTGTTTTCTTCTCCAATCATACATTTAAAAAAAAAAAAAAAAAGGAATGAAAAGGAATTGCATTGTTGGTTGCAGGCAAAGGGATTGGGCTGGTGCGAACTCTGTTCTGTTGTTGCACTTTGCTTTGCCAAGGTGCTGCATTTGGCATCGCCTGTAGCATCTTCTGGCAGAGATGTGGGCCCAGATCCTGGACTGCAGCCCAGGAGTGCACACAGTGCACCACAGGAGGGCTGGTCGGAAACATGGTTGTAAGACATCTTTGGGCTCTTCTCATCCGCAGCTGGCTCTGCTGGTCCCATGTCATGAGGTAGATTTGCCTGAACTTTGCTCTAAAGTTACATCAACTCTCAAGAGTCTCAAGGGCCCATTATAGTAGCTGAGAATCAGCAAGTTTCAAGCAGGTTCATGTCTCACCTCTTTTTCCTTGGTAATGCTCCATATACTGCCAGCCAAGAAGACACTAGCATAAGTGCGGCTTTGCTGGCTTGACATCCCTGGAGAATCCTCCTTTAGCGGGGTGATTCTACCACATTGGCTTACCAGTAACAGCAGCGTTAGCTCCATGATCACTTTGTGCTTGCAGCATATTGCAAAAAGGTCAGACCGCACCCCAAGACATGGGCTCTGATGTGGTTTGGTTGATTTAACATCTGCGAGCTTTTGGAGAAGTGATTTCTGCAAATGGAGCTGAGCAAGTAATTCACAAAGAGTCACTTATCCAGCTACACTCCAACCTACCCCCTAACCCTCTGCTCCTCTGCCCTGTCTTCACCCATCTTCCCTTTTCTTTCTTTCCATTTAGCTGATCCCCTCATAAGTAACCCCCAACCTCAAATCATCATCCTCGTTATAGAACTAACACGCTGTTTGCTGCCATCACATGGCTCACTCCGCTTATGTGTTCTACCTTGTCCCCCACCCTGTGTCTGTCTTGTCTATTTAGATTGTAAGTTTTTCGGGGCAGGGACTGTCTGCTACTCTGTGTTTGTACAGCACCGAGCACAATGTGGTGCCATTCTTGGTTGGTCCTCAGGCCCTACAGTAATAAACATGATTAATAACAACAATGAATTTGGTTCCCCTTTGCACAATCAGATGGTGATTTCCTCACATTCATTCTTTATTTTAAATTACTCAGTCTTTGTATTGATTGCAAACAGCTGTTTGTGAGTATTTGCTTAATGACTCCTGATGTTTGAGCTGTGATGGTCATTTGTGACCAATCAGAGAAGTCACATGGTATTGTTTCTGGTCCCTGATTGGTGTGAATACTCGTGAAGTTAAAATTTAGTTTCTGTGAATACTTGGGCATGTGACTTTGAATGTCAGTTTCTATGAGCCTAGAGTGAAGTGGATTGTTAGTGGTCTGTTGTGGACAGTCTCTTGTGGTAGGTGATTTATTCTGAATGCACTCAATTTGGGGTGATTACGCTACACCATTTTCTCTCATTGGACAGATTGTAAATGTATTTGTATGTTTGCAAGAAGCTGTAACAAAAGATGAAAGACTAAATGCTCCCTGGAGAGAGATCACAGGTTCATCCTCTTGAAGCCCAGGGGAAGGGAAGGGATTCAAGCACATTCCCGGAAGATTACAGTCTCGTCCTCATGAGAACTGCGGGTAGAGCAAGGGCTCTGTCTGCTCCCTGCAGAGAGATCTCAGAATCATTTCTACAAGGCCTTGGGAGAGGGGCCCATTCTCATGACTTCTCTAGAAGTTAGAACCCCTCCCCAGGGAGAGTTTGCTTGTTTATAGGCAGGGCCGGCTCTAGGTTTTTTGCCGCCCCAAGCAAAAAAATTTTTGGCTGCCCCCCACCCCAGCCCTGGGTTCTCTCTTCCCCACCTCCCACCTGCACCCCCTGCCAGCCCAGCCCTGGGCTCTCTCTTCCCCCCCCCCCCCCGCCCCCCCCGCTGCCCCACCCCTGGGCTCTCTCTTCCCCCCCACACCTGCACCCTCTGCCACCCCAGCCCTGGGCTCCCCCCACCAGTGCTGACTCTGCCCGCTCCCCCCTCGCCTCCAGCCGGTCCGGCGCTGGCAGGGTCGGGGTAAGCAGCGGGGCTTCCGGGCCACGCCTCAGCCCAGGGTCCCTCCATCCAGGGCTCCCGCCTCCAGGACCAGCCGGGACCCGGGACGGCAGAGCCGGGGGACTGCCCCGGCAGAGGGCTGAGGAGCCGGGGCAGGGTAGCCCCAGAGGCAGCGGAGCCCTGGAGAGCGGGACGCAGGCCCCGCCCTCTATGGCCCCACTGCTGCTGCTGCTTCTGGCCGCCCTGCCACAGTCCCTGGGCGGCTTGGGCCACTTCGCCCAGCCCCGGCTGCAG
>NW_020692959.1:0-2882 GCF_002925995.2 Terrapene triunguis
AAATATCTCCAGAGATGGAGATTCCACAACCTCCCTAGGCAATTTATTCCAGTGTTTAACCACCCTGACAGTTAGGAACTTTTTCCTAATGTCCAACCTAGACCTCCCTTGCTGCAGTTTAAACCCATTGCTTCTTGTTCTATCCTCAGAGGCTAAGGTGAACAAGTTTTCTCCCTCCTCCTTATGACACCCTTTTAGATACCTGAAAACTGCTATCATGTCCCCTCTCAGTCTTCTCTTTTCCAAACTAAACAAACCCAATTCTTTCAGCCTTCCTTCATAGGTCATGTTCTCCAGACCTCTAATCATTCTTGTTGCTCTTCTCTGGACCCTCTCCAATTTCTCCACATCTTTCTTGAAATGCGGTGCCCAGAACTGGACACAATACTCCAGCTGAGGCCTAACCAGAGCAGAGTAGAGCGGAAGAATGACTTCACGTGTCTTGCTAACAACACACCTGTTAATACATCCCAGAATCATGTTTGCTTTTTTTGCAACAGCATCACACTGTTGACTCATATTTAGCTTGTGGTCCACTATAACCCCTAGATCCCTTTCTGCCATACTCCTTCCTAGACAGTCTCTTCCCATTCTGTATGTGTGAAACTGATTTTTTCTTCCTAAGTGGAGCACTTTGCATTTGTCTTTGTTAAACTTCATCCTGTTTAACTCAGACCATTTCTCCAATTTGTCTAGATCATTTTGAATTATGACCCTGTCCTCCAAAGCAGTTGCAATCCCTCCCAGTTTGGTATCATCCGCAAACTTAATAAGCGTACTTTCTATGCCAATATCTAAGTCATTAATGAAGATATTGAACAGAGCCGGTCCCAAAACAGACCCCTGCGGAACCCCACTCGTTATGCCTTTCCAGCAGGATTGGGAACCATTAATAACAACTCTCTGAGTACGGTTATCCAGCCAGTTATGCACCCACCTTATAGTAGCCCCATCTAAATTGTATTTGCCTAGTTTGTCGATAAGAATATCGTGCGAGACCGTATCAAATGCCTTACTAAAGTCTAGGTATACCACATCCACAGCTTCTCCCTTATCCACAAGACTCATTATCCTATCGAAGAAAGCTATCAGATTGGTTTGACATGATTTGTTCTTTACAAATCCATGCTGGCTGTTCCCTATCACCTTACCACCTTTCAAGCGTTTGCAGATGATTTCCTTAATTACTTGCTCCATTATCTTCCCTGGCACAGAAGTTAAACTAACTGGTCTGTAGTTTCCTGGGTTGTTTTTATTTCCCTTTTTATAGATGGGCACTATATTTGCCCTTTTCCAGTCTTCTGGAATCTCTCCCGTCTCCCATGATTTTCCAAAGATAATAGCTAGAGGCTCAGATACCTCCTCTATTAGCTCCTTGAGTATTCTAGGATGCATTTCATCAGGCCCTGGTGACTTGCAGGCATCTAACTTTTCTAAGTGATTTTTAACTTGTTCTTTTTTTATTTTATCTGCTAAACCTACCCCCTTCCCATTAGCATTCACTAGGTTAGGCATTCCTTCAGACTTCTCGGTGAAGACCGAAACAAAGAAGTCATTAAGCATCTCTGCCATTTCCAAGTTTCCTGTTACTGTTTCTCCCTCTTCACTAAGCAGTGGGCCTACCCTGTCTTTGGTCTTCCTCTTCCTTCTAATGTATTGATAAAAAGTCTTCTTGTTCCCCTTTATTCCCGTAGCTAGTTTGAGCTCATTTTGTGCCTTTGCCTTTCTAATCTTGCCCCTGCATTCCTGTGTTGTTTGCCTATATTCATCCTTTGTAATCTGTCCTAGTTTCCATTTTTTATATGACTCCTTTTTATTTTTTAGATCATGCAAGATCTCGTGGTTAAGCCAAGGTGGTCTTTTGCCACATTTTCTATCTTTCCTAACCAGCGGAATAGCTTGTTTTTGGGCCCTTAATAGTGTCCCTTTGAAAAACTGCCAACTCTCCTCAGTTGTTTTTCCCCTCAGTCTTGATTCCCATGGGACCTTACCTATCAGCTCTCTGAGCTTACCAAAATCCGCCTTCCTGAAATCCATTGTCTCTATTTTGCTGTTCTCCCTTCTACCCTTCCTTAGAATTGCATACTCTATGATTTCATGATCACTTTCACCCAAGCTGCCTTCTACTTTCAAATTCTCAATGTGTTCTGCTTAGCTATACCTTAACCAATCATTTTACTAAAATTTAACTAACCAATCCTAACATATTGTAACATTATCTAACCAATTATATCCCACCACCTTAATTGGTTTACATCCAACAAATTAATTATACAGCAGAAACAATCACAGAACCAGACAGAGATTATACAGAAAAACAATAGGGAAGTGGGGTCTACAGTGCTAGAACAACAAAGAAATGAGGATTTCACACCCCAGCTAATGAGTTGTTGCCAGACAGGATGCTATCATGGTAGAGGTTGTGGGTACTGGTTGCTTAACTATCTGGCCCACAGGGCAGGATTTTGAGGTTCACCATTACTTTCTCAGAATGCTAGCAACCATCTTTTGTTCACTTAAAATGTGAGCAGGGAGATTACACCACCTCAGAACTCATGGAGCTCCAGGAAACGTGTAACTTTAGGTCCAGGTGAGTGTGTCTAAAAATCAGCTGTGCTGTAGAAGGTCCCTAGAAGTTGAAAGAGATGTGCCATCTCGACCTCCCTAAAGAGTTCATCAAATATTAATGAAAACTAGGGTTGATAAGTTATATTTTTTGTAGCATCAGGATGGTGGACTGGTCTAAAGTGCTAGTTTTAAGACTCTTTTTTCCTATCTCTTGGGTGTTCTGGTCTCTGCATAGAGACGTGGTTTCAAATCCCACTCCTGACATGACCATTTTCTTCTATCTGGAGAAAATGGCCTCACTTCAATCTCCTTTG
>NW_020692960.1:0-3946 GCF_002925995.2 Terrapene triunguis
GGGGGGGGGGGGGGGGGGGGGGGGGGGGGGGGGGGGGGGGGGGTTGTTTGAAGGCCAGAAGAAGGGGTTCAGGAAAGATTTCTTTCAGGATGCGGTCGCCATTTAGTATGGGTTGTAATTGTTTGATGATATCCCACATGGGTTCCAGTATGGGGTGGTAGGTGACAACTAGTGATGTGCAGTCAGAGCGGGTTTTATTTCTATATTGAAGCACGTTCTCTTGAGGTATTTGGGTGGCCCATTCCGTGATGCAATCTACTTATCTAGTGGAGTGTCCATGTTTGGTGAAGGCAGCTTTTACAGTACCTCAAGCACCTTGTCTATCCAACATCCTGGGACCAGCACAGCCACAACAACACAATATTTGGGTTGTCAGTACTGCATAGAAATGTTTAATTTGTTTTTAAAATGCTTCAACTGGGTATGGGTTTTTTTAGGTTTTTATTCATCTTAAATTAGGTAAATATATAATTTCACAAAACCTACCTTTGAGTTCACCTTTGCCCTGATAGTGTGTCTTTAAAGTTGTCATTTTATAGAAGTGGATGTTGATTTTTTATAATGCTTTGTTGGCATAAGAATGTTTAAGTGATTGGATTGCATGTATATGATTGGCAATGGATGACTGCATATGATAACTTAGAGTTCATCTCTGTCACTGTCTAATACGGTGACAGTTGGAATCAGTTGAGGTACACAAAGTAATAGCGTCTTGGTTTAAATGGAAGGGAACTGACAATACAGTGCTTTCAGGGAAGGGTCATTGACTCTAGAACTCATTTCCCCCATCCTCCAGAAATTACGGGGCCAAATTCTATGTTGTGTTTATGCAGGAGGCCAGAGTAGATGATCATAATGGTCCCTTCTGGCCTTAAAATCTGTGAAATAAAAATCTCTGAAATCTGTTATCCAACCCTGATATGAATCATATAATGTTATAGTCCTGTACAGTGAGTGAGAGTCACCAACAGTAACGTAGTACAAACACAATAGTCCATGTTCTTATTTTTATTACACCGGTCTCATCCCAGTGTAACTTCATTGAATCCAGTGGAGTGACTCTGGATTTTCATTAGTATACATGAGATCCCAATGTGACCCACTATATGTAATTAGCAATATACCCCCAGCCTATGAATGCACAAGTGGGAAAGCTCTCTAGAGTACAGGGGCCAAAAATGGTTCAGCTTCAGAGAGCTCTGTCGACTTCACTGGGGGGATAATGAGAGCTAATCCTAAACAGCTAGGGGAGATTTGGAAAGGCACAAATATCAGTGAGGCATCCAACTCCAATTAAAAGTTACTTGGAGTTCAGGCCCAGATTCTCAGATGTATTTAGGTGCCTACCTCCCAGATCTGGACTTAGGTGCCTGTTTGTTTGAAGAATCTCCCCGTAGAACAGTGTTTCTCAAACTTTTGTATTGGTGACCTCTTTCACACAGCAAACCTATGAGTGCGACCCCCTCCCCCCTAAACTAAAAACACTTTTTTTTTTTGTATTTAACACTATTATAAATGCTGGAGGCAAAGCAGGGTTTGGGGGTGGAGGCTGACAGCTCACGACCCACTATGTAATAACCTTGTGACCCCCCTGAGGGTTCACGACCCCCAGTCTGAGAACCTCTGCCGTAGAACATAAAGACTCTCCCTGACCTCAGTGGTCTTTGGGTCATGTCCTTAGTTCATGTCCTTAGTCTTCTGTAAGGCTGCATGAAAACTACTGCCACTAGTTGTGCTCTTTGTAGCATTTGTAATTGAACACACATGCACGCACTCTTGACATGTTTGTATGAGAGCCAGAAGAACTTGGAAGAGCTCTCTACTGAGCTAGTTCTTTCTTTTCATAGGTATCTTCCAAGTAAACAGAATGTTCAACAAGGTTATTTCTATTAAAAAAAATAAGATCCTCCTGCCCCCCTAAACCACAAATTTATTATCATTGTAGAAAGGGATACATCTCTTTTCTAATAAATAAGGGGAAGAGTTCAAAGGGCAGATAGGTCAATGGGAGTTGAAAGTCTAATGGCCCTTTGTGACTGGGAAACACCCCTCGATAAACAAAAAGGATGATAGGGTAACCTGATTTACTAAACATCTGGAAATTCTCTTTAATCTTTAAAAGTAGGCTCAACATCAATATTGAAAATGATGCAGACTCGCCAGTTGTACAAGCAGTTCATCTGCTGACAATGCATTCTGTACAACTGTACGCTTGTAAGAGACATGATTTGTGTTATAAATCTTCTACAGAACACCGAGATCCAATTGAATGGATGAGCTGGAAATTCCATAAGTAGTTAAGGAGATAAGCTGGAATACAAGCCATGGGATAACAAAATGGGATAAAAGGCAAAGAATGAGTAGCCTGTCCTGGATTTATGCAGTTACATTGTGAGGGATTCCAGGCATTTTTAAACTTGAACATAGGTTTCAGTGAGTGTGTGACTCTGGGGCATGATATAAGCATTAATGGCCAGATTTTCTAAAGACCTCAGGGGCAGACTTTCAGGTGGTCAGCACCCGCATTTGGGGGCAGATTTTCAAAAGTGCTCAGCCCCCTGCTGCTCCCATTGTGACAATTATAACTAGATTTGTTGAGCTCTTTTGAAAAATTCACCATTTATTTTGGTGCTTAAATTGGAATTGAGCTCTTTTGTAAAGTCAGCCTGCAGTGAGAGCTGAGCTCTTTTGAAAATATGGCTTATAATCTTTTTATTTTTCTTTCAGCCGGGGTGGATGAGGTGTCCCAAATCAGTGGGCACACAGTGCCGCCTTCTGCTCGCCCTACCAAGGTTGGCACCAACCACTGGCAGCAGCAGCCTCTGCCACAGCACCGCAACCATAATACCCACCTGGAGGAGGGGGGAGGGCCTGGGTGGTGCAACTTGGAGAGTGAGCCCACCCTACACTCCACCCCACAGCAAGGTGCTGGGCCTGGCTCCCCACTCTGGGTGTGGTGACTTGCTGGATGCAATCAGAGCGCCACTCACTCAAATGTGGCCCAGCTGCCTGGCTATCATGACAGAGAGATGGCTGGGCTAAACCTGAGATGGGCACTCTGCAATGGGACCCATGGACCCCAGGTAAAGCTGCCACTGCTTTCAATTCAGTAGGGCTCTGGTTCAGAAAGCACATGTTTAATTTTAAGATCATGCCAAGTCCCACTGGTTTTATCTACAGTTGGTCAGAAAATGGAGGTTTCTTCCACAGAAAATTTTGTTTTGGTCAAAAATTGAAATTTTCAGCTGAGAACTACTAAAACCACCAAAATTTCAGGCAACAGCTGCCCAAACCAGAAAACTTTTTGGCCAAAACCCCAAAATTGTACAGTAAAGAGCCAGTCATTCCATCAGCTAAATGTGCTGAAGACTGTTCTTCTGAAGCAGGACTGTTTAGTTCACAGTGAAAGCACAGCAGGAGCTCTAGGAAGCGCTGTGTCATGTGTGTGCCCACTGTTACTCCTAGCCCATGCGGAGGGTCTCGAGAGATATGGCTACCCTTCCTCTCTCACCATCTCTACCTTTTTTGGAGTGGGTAACTGGCAGCATTGTTGGCTAGACATTGTTCCCATGGGAATGCACAACTTGCAGTTATGTCCAGTCCTTGCAGAAGAGACCCCTTGAGACCTTCCTCTCGGTACATCAGTCAAACAGCGTCCACCAATCTATCTCGAAGAAAAAAATAATTTAAAAAGAGAATTAAACTGTGCACACAATTGAAATCTGAGAGGGAGCTATGGTTTTAATGGAGAGAGCAGGGAAATGTTGCACTTGTGGTGTCTCTGTCAAAATAATGTAAAGCAATGTCATAACCAATTTCCTTGACAAACTCCCTGAAACCATTCCCCCTTGTTCAATGACCATTTCCTGGCTTCCTGGCATTTAAGCCCCTATAAGTTATGTGACTGGATGATTTTTCCAGCTTAATTCTGTTCACACAGATACTC
>NW_020692960.1:3956-9076 GCF_002925995.2 Terrapene triunguis
AACTCAGTCAGCAACCACCAGAACATTCACTCACAGGCTGATATTTTGGCTTTCATTTAAGTCAAAGGTTTTTGGCAAAAGCCCTGAGCAGACTGTCATCTGTCCTGCAGTGCACACTCTGCTGTTCAGCCTAGCTATAACCTGCCTAACAAGTCCGTTTCTCCTCCTTCTACCACATGACTTATTCTGCCCCATAAAGAAAACAAATCTACAATCAAATTATTGAAAACTTGAAGATCAGCATCATTTTGCTATCCCTTCTGGGGCACTGAATTAAATGTGGAATTTAAAGGGCATTGAATACAATGTGGGATTTAATATTAATTAGGAATGTGCCTATATCGCAGCGTATGAATTACAGGCAATGAAAACAGATTATTCTGCACCGTCATAAGACTTGCATAATTTTAAAAATGTAAATGCAATAATATCCAGTACTAGGCATTAATTAAGTTTATACTGCCTTTCTGTATAGATAATGGGCCTGGGTATATATGTAATCACTTACGTCCGTTTAACACCAGTCTACGTTGCTTGACTTCGGTGGAGTTCCTCCTGATTTACACTGGAGTAAGTGGCAGGAGAATAAATCCCAATGTGTCCTTCTAAACAGGCATAGAGAGTTTGCTAAGGTAGCATATGATGTACTGTACTTTGAAGAACAAACAATAACAACAAAATCCTATTAACCGTAAGGACCATATTGTGCCTGAATGCTCCAGTAGTGTTCTATGCAGGGGGTGGAGGGGGTAAAGGGCACAAGAAGTCCCCTGTCATGCTCCTGCACAATAGCTGAGCACAACTGCAGCCCTCCCTTCCCCCCTCCCCTGGCTTCTCCCTCAAAACAGGCTGTGGGTGCAGGGAGGAGGCAGGACCACGACTCCACCTCTGTAATAGTCAGCAAAGCTGGCAGGGCACGTATGTGGTAGTGTGCTGCTCACCCTGAAGGGTGCACTCATCCTGCAAGCTGGAGGTCTCTGGCAGGAATTCTGATGCCATGAGGATGAATTCTACCTGCAGGTCTCACCAAGGTGGTGGAGTGCCACACTGCCCTGCCATGGGTCAGTGCCAAACAGGTGTGACGGAGCCTTATAGCAGCAAACTACATTTGAGGTTTCTTAAATGGCATCTCCCCTTAGAATAATACTAGGGCTTGTCTACACTTACCGGAGGGTCCGGCGGCAGGCAATCGGTTTTCTGGGATCGACTTATCGCGTCTAGTGAAGACGCGATAAGATCGATCCCTGATCGCTCTGCCGTCGACTCCGGAAATCCACCGCGGCAAGAGGCGGCAGTGGAGTCGGCGGCAGCGCGGCAGCGGTCGACTTTCCCCCGTCCTCACCGCCAGGTAAGCCGACCTAAAATACGCAACTTCAGCTACGGTATTCACGTAGCTGAAGTTGCGTATCTTAGGTCGGACCCCCGCTGTAGTGTAGACCTAGCCCTAGATTCTAACATTTTTTTGCCTTATTTTGAAAGATGTAGCCAAGCAGCTATCTTTGTGAACAACTTTGTGCATATTTACAAATAGGAGAGCAGAAACTGCAGCAGACTGTACTTTAGTTGATAGCCTCAGCAACTGGAAGGCAGTATGGGGATGGGATGGTGATTTAAAGATTACTAGCGATATGGGAAGGAAGAGGCTTTTACTCCAAGCTTTCCAACTGCAGTGTCTATTATTGTTCTTTACAAGGAATTTCCATGAAATGTGGGCTACTTTGTGTAAAACATACAGCCCATTCCATGAGTTCTTCTTGCAGGTAGCATGATATATAGATGAAAGAGGATATGTAGTTGTTCATGAAGAGCATACTGTCAAGCATACCCATACTGTGTTATCATCTCTTTTTTCAGATGTGAGAAAAGTTTGTAGAGGACTTCAAAAAAACACATTTCAGATGGTTTAGCTGGTGGAGTGTCTCTACCGAACACTTTCTGAAGAACGTATATTAGTATCACTGCACTGCTAATTTATTTTGAAAGAAGAAACTGAACAACTATTGGAAATGTATATTGCAATGGGATGCAGAAATATATTATTTACTATGCTTGAGATTTCCATCTCTTCAAAGAAGACGACATGTTTGTTTTCAAATGTCAATGATCCATGTTTCTGGTTGCCTTTTATGTGTTTCTGAATTGATTGCTACTGAAATTAATATATCGACATCCATTGTTAAGTTTGAGTAAGACTGTCAATTTTAAGAACAGGAGTACTTGTGGCACCTTAGAGACTAACAAATTTATTAGAGCATAAGCTTTCGTGGGCTACAACCCACTTCTTCGGATGCAATGTTGCCTTTTAGCTCTTGATTTATCTTTCTTCTTGTTTCCATGAAATGGTTCTTCAGTATCCTTTCAGTGACAACAATGAAACACCTATATAATTGAATTGTGTGTGTGTGTGTTTGATAAACTGAGAAAGAATACTTGACCTTGAAAAGTAAGGGTGTATGGGAACAAGGGAGCAAGATTTCTTTGCTTTCGGTTGAAAATTTTATTATGATACTTTGCAAACATTTCACCCCCTTCAGTTTCCTTACACAACCACCCCGGGAGTCATGATCCACCACTTGAGAAACACTGACTTAGTGAATCATCACAAATGCAGTTCCAAATTAGTGAATATAAGTTGGAACATAGTCTAATTAGATTTTTAATAATGACAATACAGGTATCAGCTATGTAATTCTGGAGTCTTATTAATAGAACCTAGCTGTCCTTAGTCCCAGTCCAGTTCTCTCTCCCCAAGGCAACGCTGCCTCCCTTTGGGGGGCAGGGGAAGTACGTGTATGTTTTAGCTGCGATGGTTAAATAAATACAATGATTGTGATGCTATATGGAATATGGGAGACACTTTATGATATTGTTAACACCAGTATTATAAAACTGCAAGGAATCTTTCCAGATATGCCATGTAAGGTACCTGTGAAAATGTTATGATTTGCCAAGTATGATGATCTTGTTTGTATCACCTTTGTATTGTAAGTTATAGATATGTATGGTATATCTCTATTTCCAAACTTGTGCTGTGTTTCTGGGTGACGCCCAGGGGCAGCTCCAGGCACCAGCGCACCAAGCGCGTGCCTGGGGCGGCAAGCCGCGGGGGGCAGCCTGCCGGTCGCTGTCAGGGCGGCAGTCAGGCTACATTTGGCGGCATGCCTGCGGGAGGACTGCTGGTCCCGCAGTTTCGGCGGCAATTCGGCGGTGGGTACGCCGAAGGCATGGGACCGGCGGACCTCCCGCAGGCATGCCGCCGAATCCATGTTACCAGCGGACCTCCCGCAGGCACGCCGCCGAAGGCTGCCTGACTGCCGTGCTTGGGGCGGCAAAATACATAGAACCGCCCCTGGTGACGCCCCCAGACAGACTGACATCAGCACTGCCTAGCCTGTTTGATGGCCCATCAAGGATCATCAGCAGTACAATGAACCCATTGAAAGGAGCCAGCGGATACGCCTTACGAGTCAGCAGGATTGTAGGGACATGCCTATGGACAGAGAACTCTAAGGCTTTTCCATGCAATGTGCTGTGAAGCTTATGTTTGGGACACAGGAAGATACAAGCCACATGGCAAAAGGAATATAAAGGGCAGCTGCATCATCTCTATTTTGTCTTCATTCCTGCTTCTTACTCTGAAGTAACTTGTCTACAAACTGAAGTTCTGAACAAAGGACTGAATGACCCATCCAAGCTGTGGATGTGTTCCAGAGGGACTTTCAAGCCAGCAAACTCACCAATACTGCTAAGAACCTGATATATGGACTTTGAAGTCTCTGTATGTATCTGAGTGCTTTACCATTTAACAACTCTCTTCTTGTTCTTTCTTTCTTTTATAATAAGCCTTTAGATTTAGACACTAAAGGATTGATTGGCAGTGTGGTATTTTGGGTAAGATCGAAACTAATATTGACCTGGTAATGTGGCGGCCTTTGTATAGTGAGCAGAGTTTCAAATAACTTCTCACTGAACTGGACCTAGGTGCTGATTGGGAGTCAGAGAGCTGGAAGGCAATAAAGGGGGCTGTGTGATTTCTCTTTTAGCTTCTTGATAACCAGTGTGGGGGATCAGGAGCCCAGTTTGTGACTGGTTGGTGAGTCTAACTTCAGTGTTAACCCCCAGTGAGGGCTGCCCCAGGCACAGCGGGTCACAGTGATGACCCAGTTGACAGGATTTAAGGGAGCAGCCTGTGTGCATGTAGCTCTACTAGGTTAATAATATTTAAGGAAACCACATGGGAAAAATCTGGTTTTACAATGACAAGGAGGACCCTCTTTACTGGCTGAGCCTGCTCATCTCCAAATAGAGCAGTGAGACACTGCTGCAGAAAGGCTGTCAAAACATTTCCGATGGAACAGTTTTCTGTCTGAAAATGCTGATTAGATGGAATCAAAATGTTCTTTGGGTATATGTAGATTCCTTCAAAATGGTTTCCACTGAACAGTCTGGCTAGCCAACCAGACTACCTGCCTGATTTCCTGCCAGCCTGTCAGGTGGGCAGGCTTCCTGTCTCTCTGCCTTCTGGGCCACCTGGTTCCCTGAGCGCCCAGGCTCCCCACTTACCCAGACTCTCCAGCTAGTTGGCTGCCTAGCTTCTTAGGCTGCCTACCTAGCCAGGTTCTCAGCTTCCTGGCTCCCTGGGTTCACCAGCAAGCTAGCTCCTGGGCTGCCTAGCTCCCTGGATGGCCAGCTCCTCAAATGGGAAGCTGGATCGCTGGCTAGCCAGCTCTCTGCCTGGAATTTTGCAAAAAAAAAAAAATTCATGTTGGATTCCAATGAAAACAATTTTGGAAAGGCAACATTTTCTGGGCAACAGAAATTCCAGTTCTTGCTCCCCAGCTCTGCTGATGCGACTGAGAGCACAATCCTCCTGGTTTAGACCATCAGAGGAAGCACAGAACTTGTTTGTTCCCATTTTTCCTAGTGTTCCCTAACCCGCTCTTTATCAATAACTGTTCGTACAAATTTTCATTGCTTCATCATTGTCTGAGTTTCTTGTCCTTATTTGTTCTTGCTTAGGGTTACCATATTTTGAGCCTCCAAAAGGAGGACACTCCACGGGGCCCCGGCCCTGCCCCCGGCCCCGCCCACGCCCCAACTCCGCCCCTTCCCCAAAGTCC
>NW_020692961.1:0-4174 GCF_002925995.2 Terrapene triunguis
AAGTTGCCTCAATTTCAAAATGAAAAGTGACAACATTTTGCTGTGGAATGGTCCAAACAGACTGGTTTGACTTTTAAAACAAAACATTCCCTTTTTGTGTGTGGCTGAAAGGATTTGCTGAATTCATGCGTGGTTTGGGTGGCCCTGAGAGATGCATTTTTGGGGAATTTGCTAGCTCTAGCGTAGGACCTGTGAGGAAGCCAGGGGAGGGATCAGAATGGGCTGGTCTGATGGGTGAGATGATTTTACAGCGTGCTCTGAAGGGGAATGAGAGGAGATGTGGGGGGAGGGCAGAGTTAATGGGATGGGTGATCAAGGCCTGGAGCAGGTGGGCTGGAGAGGACGAGGGGGATTGTAGAGACATGGTAAAGGAAGGACTGTTCAGGAAGGACAGACAAGGCAGAAAAGGTGGGGGAGTTGCATTGTATGTAAGAGAGCAGTATGACTGCTTAGAGCTCCGGTATGAAACTGCAGAAAAACCTGAGAGTCCCTGGATTAAGTTTAGAAGTGTGAGCAACAAGGGTGATGTCATGGTGAGAGTCTGCTATAGACCACCAGACCAGGAGGATGAGGTGGACGAGGCTTTCTTCCAGCAACTAACAGAAGTTACTGGATCGCAGGCCCTGGTTCTCATGGGAGACTTAAATCACCCTGATATCTGCTGGGAGAGCAATACAGTGGTGCACAGACAATCCAGGAAGTTTTTGGAAAGTGTAGGGGACAATTTTCTGGTGCAAGTGCTGGAGGAACCAACTAGGGGCAGAGCTCTTCTTGACCTGCTGCTCACAAACCGGGAAGAATTAGTAGCGGAAGCAAAAGTGGATGGGAACCTGGGAGGCAGTGACCATGAGATGGTCGAGTTCAGGATCCTGACACAAGGAAGAAAGGAGAGCAGCAGAATACGGACCCTGGACTTCAGAAAAGCAGACTTTGACTCCTTCAGGGAACTGATGGGCAGGATCCCCTGTGAGAATAACGTGAGGGGGAAAGGAGTCCAGGAGAGCTGACTGTATTTTAAAGAATCCTTATTGAGGTTGCAGGAACAAACCATCCCAATGTGTAGAAAGAACAGTAAATAGCAGTGAAATCCTTGCTGATCTTAAACACAAAAAAGAAGCTTACAAGAAGTGGAAGATTGGACAAATGACATGGGAGGAGTATAAAAATATTGCTTAGGCATGCAGGAGTGAAATCAGGAAGGCCAAATCTCACTTGGAGTTGCAGCTAGCAAAAGATGTTAAGAGTAACAAGAAGGGTTTCTTCAGGTATGTTAGCAACAAGAAGAAAGTCAAGGAAAGTGTGGGCCCCTTACTGAATGAGGGAGGCAACCTAGTGACGGAGGATGTGGAAAAAGCTAAAGTACTCAATGCTTTCTTTGCCTCTGTTTTCACGAACAAGGTCAGCTCCCAGACTCCTGCACTGGGCAGCACAGCATGGGGAGGAGGTGACCAGCTCTCTGTGGAGAAAGAAGTGGTTCGGGACTATTTAGAAAATCTGGACGAGCACAAGTCCATGGGGCCGGATGCGCTGCATCCGAGGGTGCTAAAGGAATTGGCGGATGTTATTGCAGAGCCATTGGCCATTATCTTTGAAAACTCATGGCCATCGGGGGAGGTCCCGGATGACTGGAAAAAGAGTAATGTAGTGCCCATCTTTAAAAAAGGGAAGGAGGAGGATCTGGGGAACTACAGGCCAGACAGCCTCACCTCAGTCCCTGGAAAAATCATGGAGCAGGTCCTCAAGGAATCAATTCTGGAGCACTTAGAGGAGAAGAAAGTGATCAGGAACAGTCAGCATGGATTCACCAAGGCAAGTCATGCCTGACTAACCTAATTGCCTTCTATGAGGCGATAACTGGGTCTGTGGATGAGGGGAAAGCAGTGGATGTGTTATTTCTTGACTTTAGCAAAGCTTTTGATACGGTGTCCCACAGTATTCTTGCTGGCAAGTTAAAGAAGTATGGGGTGGATGAATGGACTATAAGGTGGATAGAAAGCTGGCTAGATTGTCGGGCTCAATGGGTAGTGATCAATGGCTCCATGTCTAGTTGGCAGCCGGTATCAAGCGGAGTGCCCCAAGGGTCGGTTTTGGGGCTGGTTTTGTTCAATATCTTCATTAATGATCTGGAGGATGGCGTGGACTGCACCCTCAGCAAGTTTGCAGATGACACTAAACTGGGCGGAGTGGTAGATACGCTGGAGGGTAGGGACAGGATACAGAGGGACCTAGACAAATTAGAGGATTGGGCCAAAAGAAATCTGATGAGGTTCAACAAGGACAAGTGCAGAGTCCTGCACTTAGGACAGAAGAATCCCATGCACTGCTACAGACTAGGGACCGAATGGCTAGGCAGCAGTTCTGTAGAAAAGGACCTAGGGGGTTACAGTGGACGAGAAGCTGGATATGAGTCAACAGTGTGCCCTCGTTGCCAAGAAGGCTAATGGCATTTTGGGCTGTATAAGTAGGGGCATTGCCAGCAGATCGAGGGATGTGATCGTTCCCCTCTATTTGACATTGGTGAGGCCTCATCTGCAGTGTTGCAAAATATGCAGTCTTGGCCAGCTCAGCCAGACTCTTACTAAACAGAAGGCAAAAGGAGAGGGAGAGGAAAGAGGAGAAATAGGAGGGAAGGGGGGGGGGGTGGAGCCAGTGCTCCCATCGCCTTCAACTGAATTTGGGGCTAGAGCTGGTCTGGAAGTAAAAGGCCTCTGCATGGAGGGGCTTGAGGGTGGGCCTGTGGCTTTGTTCCCTCTTCGCCTCCTACCAGGATGATGTGGAAGTATCTCAGGTAGGGTCTCCTCATGGAGATTTCCTCCTCCAGAGCCTTCTACCATGGGTTTGACCATGGCAGTGGGATGACTTAGCCGCAGAATCACAAGAAACTGCATCCTGAAAACAATTCAGGTCAGATCAAAACCCTCATTGGACAAAGGATCACGGTGCAGTATGAGTGAATGGAGAGAACAAACAACGGCAGTGTGGAACTTTCTGTACTCTGCTACTTTCTGGAAGCCAAATTCTGCAACATGGGAAATTCGCAGGGCCCAAATTCTTCTCTTATAGAGATGTATCTTTAAATGACTGCCCTTGTCTGATTTCTAGCCCCATACTAGCCCATGCTTATTAAACTCTTAGGGAACAATGTGAATGCCTATTGAGCACATTTGCAGAAGTGGAGATAGAGAGTGTATATTTTAATACAGGATTGAGTTCAAGCTTCTCTGGCTGCTCACACTTCTGGGAATGATTTCAGCAACTGTTCTGATCATCAGAGAAGTTGTCCCAAGGAAGGCCCCAATCTTACAAGCTGATCATTGTGGGTGGCTCACGGCACCTAGGATGAAGCTCACCGAAGACTCTGCAAGCGTCCACCTACACGGAGCTGCTAGCAGGGTTTGAGCCTGAGAGTGTTTGAAATGGGGTCCCCTTTCTACCTAGGATTCATTTACAATGCAGCTGATGTAACAGTGACAACATAGTGGTGTGAGTAAAAATATTTGAAGGTGTAAAATTGCCAAGCAATGGGGTCAAACTCAGTAGAAGTCCCAGTGCTGTCACTAATTAAAATAGATTAATCATCTCTCTTGCGTGCAGTGATGACTATAAAGTAGCACATTCAAGGGAGATGTTTGTAAATGCTGAGATGAAAAAGCCGTATTCTTTCAAAGGTCCCAGTTTTACAATGAGATGAGTGTGGGTGGACCCCTGCGGCTGTACGGAGCTCACACAAGTTTGGGGACCAAAGCCACTGATCCTCTAACTGATCCACATGGAAGGACTTTTGTGCACGTGCAGAGCCCCAGTGAAGTCAATTAGACTATTCACATGAGCAAACTCATGCAGAAGTGACACAATCCCGCAAACGGGTCCACTTCGGTGGATCCCTGCATGCATGTGGCAGACCCTCCTTGGCTTCCATGGAGCTCCTTGTAGGTGTAAGGACTCGAGTGCGTAGGGGAGCTTGTGGAATCCTGGCCAGTGTTTGCAGGGCCAGGGCCTGATTTAAAACAAGATGCAACAAGTGAGTGTGACAAACACTAGGAGGAAAGGGCATGTGAAATGAGAGTGACAGTAACAAGTTCAGCCTGGCCCATGGGCTAGTTGTGTGTGGTTGGTTTGTGGGTGTTTTTTATAACATACATTACCCTGCATGGTTCTGTTTGGGAGTGTGTGT
>NW_020692961.1:4184-40975 GCF_002925995.2 Terrapene triunguis
TGTGTGTGTTTCACATCTGTGTGTGTGTGTTTTCTCATAACTCTGCCTGTTTGTAGTCTGTCTTAGGTACTCCTGTGGCCCCATTACTGTAGGAGCTGAGCACCTCCCAGTCTTTAAGGTCTTTATCCTCACACGACCATTGGGAGGCAGGGCAGGGCTGTAACCCCCATTGCAGGAGTGGGGAACTGAGACACAGAGAAGGTGGATTTAGGTGCCTAAACCCATGAGGATCTGGGCCCAAGTGACCGGCCCACGGCACTGGGAGCCTGCGGCACAGCAGGGCCTGGTTCCCATGGCAATCTCGGAGCTGACCCTATGGCTGTTCACAGCCGGCAGGGCCGGCCCACAACATTTTGGCACCTGAGGCGGGGAGCTCAAATGACGCCCTCATGCCCCCTCGCTTGGGTCAAAATTTTGAAAGGTCTCAATTCTGCCTTCTTCCTATTCTACTCCTCTCATGGTACTGCTCTGCTACCTACCCCAATAAAGGAGAACTAACAACTTAAAATGCCTTGTTCAAAAATTGTAAGTAACACTTAACTTTCAAACGCCTGAACAGCAAATGTAACTTTTCTTGTCTACATAGTAAACACTGGCATTTTTATCTGTTTGAATGATCAAAGTGGTGCTTTCCGTGCCTTCTTGGTTGCAAAGATTTGAACTGCTTCCTGCTGAAGGTCCACAGTCTGGGCCAGCTCATGCTCTATTGAGATGGTTGCAAGGCCGACCAGCCTATCCTGTGTCATTGTGGAGCGTAGATGTATTTTTATTAACTTCAGCTTGGAGAAGCTGCGTTCTCCACTGGCAACTGTTACAGGAAGTGTTAGAAGTATGCGCAGAGCAACAAAAGCATTTGGAAAGAGGGTGGTCATCTTATTTGTGCACATATATTCTAGAACAGCCTTTGGAGTTGATCCTGCTGAAATGTATCTTGAAAGGACTTTCAGTTCATCACCTAAATCACTCGCATCAGTATCGCGCATGTCATCATGTGTCAACACTGTCTCTAGTGCCCTGCATTGCTGGTGTAGGTCTTCTTCAGGTATAGTGAGGAGTTTTGGAATATCATACATCATCCCAAATATACTGCTGTGTTCCTTGAGCTGCATGAAACGTTCTTTAACTGACTGTATTGCACAATCTAGCACCTGGTTAAAGAATTCAACTTTGAATTGTTGTTTGGGGTCTCTTATGGGATTATCCCGTGCCTCGTAATAAAAATGTCTTCTTTGGTGACTCTTGTTTTTTTGAATGGGTGGGAAAATAACTTCAGTGTGAAGTTCCTCTGCCAACTTCTGTGCACTCTTCAAAATGTTTTAAATCCCTCATCTGACCAGGAAAACTGTAGGTATGACTTTGCTTTGTCCAGTTGTTCCATGGCTCCAGCTATATGAAGGTCAACACTTTGGAGTCTCTTGCTTACAACATTTATTTCAAACAGTATGTCATGCCACAACACTAAGCCACACAGAAAATTGAAGTTATGTATGTTTCTGGTGATTCCATTTCCCTCTGCCACTGTTCTCCCATGAACAGTTCCTGTCATAGCAGTATCCTCCATAATGGCAACTATGGCATCATCTATCTTCCCAGTTTAGTGTTTGATAGGCTTTATCACCTCCACTCGACTTTCCCATTGTGTGGCACTCAGTGGTTTCAGTGTCAGAGAGGATGTTCCCAGATGTTGCTTCGAAATTTGCCATGGATGAGTTAAAGCAGAGAAAAATACATAGATGCTTTGAATTACATTAAAAAATTCAGCAGCCTCACTAGAATCTGATGCTACATCACTGAGCACCAAGTTCAATGAATGAGAACTGCATGGGACAAAAAAAGCTCGAGGGTTTAACTCTCAGATCCATGTCTGCACTCCTCTGTTCTTTCCTCTCATGTTGGCACCATTATCGTAGCCCTGATCTGTCATGTCAGCTATCGCAATTCCCATATCTTCCAGCTTTTTAAAAAGCACATTTGTCATACCAGCTCCTGTAGTATCATCAATGTCAATAAATTCTAGAAAATGCTCTCTAACAGTCACCATTGCAGGGACATTTTCACTAGGTTCTGTTGTTGTTACAAACCGCACCATTAAAGTCATCTGTTCCGTATGGCTGATGTCAGGTGTGCAGTCCAGAATAACAGTCATATCTTGCTGACTTCAGATCTGCCACAATCTTCTGTTTGACTTTTGTTTCCAGTAACTGTATGATCTCATTTTGAATTGTTTTTCCAAGGTAGTGGTGTGTGTACATTTCTTGGATGGTGACTCTTCTTTGATGCTCCTGGAGTACAGCATCAAACTCAGCCATCAGCTCCACAATTTTAAGGAAGTTTCCATTGTTTGGCACATACAGTTGATCTGAAGTGTCACGCAGTGCTATGTTTTGGGTAGCAAGCATTCTCACAATGGCAATGAGCCTTTTCAGAACATTTTGCCAGTAAAGAGACTCTGATGCAATCTTCTCTTGATGCTGATCATCTATGGTGGCCTTTAACCTTAGTCTCATCTCAAGCTCTTTCCACCTATGGAATGCTCTCTGGTGATTTGCTGCCTTCTCATGGCACGTCAGATTTCTAGCCAGATTTTTCCAGTCCTTTGTTCCTGTAGAACCCAATGTGGCTGGAACATTAGATTGGAAGAATTTGCAACAAAAACAGTATGCAGCATTCTGGGTTTTAGAGTACATACGCCATGGCCTCTCCACTTTGTCACCATTGGGGATTTCACGCCAGTAATGTGTTGGATGGAAACTTCTGTTTTCATTGTCTTTGGGGAACATGAATTTTTTCACTTGCTATGGCCCATGCAGTACAAGGAAGTCTCTCAGGCTACTGCTTAAGTGGGTCCACAGTCCTGGATCATCTAGTCTTACGGAACTAAACTCAGCAGCAGGTGTTTCTTGCACCTCCACCACACTCTTCTCTGATCTACACTTTTCTTCAGGAATGTGCATGGTTACATCCATTTGAGATGGAGATATGGATGCTGCAGTAGCTGCCAGGTCACCTGCACTCTGACTAACTGGAAGATCGGGCATCTCCTCAACACTCACATCCTCACTGGGGATGGAAGGCTCACCGTGAAGATTTGTGTCTATGTATCTCAGGAGAGCTCCTTCCTGCTTAGATAGAAAAGCTTACTTTGCTTTCTTTCTTTTTCTGAATGCTGCCCCAGAGGGGCGTTTTCTTCTTTCACTCATGACTGCTGTTCTGTGCCAGCTACAGTGGCTCTCGACACTCAATTGAAGGGGACAAATAAGCAGGCTGGTAGCAGGGCCTGAGTGAGGGAAGATATCAGCGTCTTAAGGGCCTAACTGGCTCCTACTACTTCAGTTGACGGCCTGTTCTCCTCAAGTGGGTTCAGGGAAGCAGCAGGAAACAGGAATCTCCCTGAGAAGTTGGTGTTAATCTAGGGTTACCGTTCGTCCGGATTTTGGGGTTAAAAATAGCATGGAGGCGGGGGGGGGGATTTGTAAATATCTAAAAATGTCCAGGATTTCCCCCTAGGGTGATCAGATGTCCTGATTTTATAGGGACAGTCCCGATTTTCGGGTCTTTTTCTTATATAGGCTCCTATTACCCCCCACCCCGTCCCGATTTTTCACACTTGCTATCTGGTCACCCTATTTCCCCCCCATGCAGAGCCGGCCGGATTGAGCCACTCACATGGGGCTCCAGCAGCCAGACCCTCTCCTCCGCTTCCCCCCTCCTCTCCCCTGCAGCTTCAGATCACCCGCCGGATGGCCTCTAGCAGCTCTAAAGTGTCCTAACATGAAGAAAGAAATGAGGCTGCTGTCCCTAGAAACCTCCAGGAGAGGATTACAGAGTATCTCCATGAAAATTTCATTAAGGGTCATCCCTATGTACATAAACAAACTGTTCTGCTTTCCCCCTGCCCCTGCAGCCTACCCCATATGGGAAAGAAAAGCAGATCCAAATCTACCTCTGTTTGTTGTACTACTACCTCTTCTCACCTGTGTTCTGCTAACTTGGGGTTGGGCCAGGCAACAACTTCACATTTAAACAGTGTGAGGAAAAAGATACGCATGCACTTACCTCACATTCCTTTTCCCTTCTGTGTGTGTCAGGTTCCCGAGAGGTATCCATAATGCTGGGGGTGGGGGGTTGTATCTCTGCCAAGTATGGCATGCAGGTCATTGTAAAAGCAGCATGTTTGTGGCTCAGCACCAGCTCAATTGTTAGCCAATGGTCTACCTGCCCTTATAGTAGGCCTGCCACAGTTCCTTTCTTTCCGGAGCTGCTGCTGTTACTTGTTGTATCACTTCACCTCCATCCCTTGTGCAATAGATGTGCATGGTTTTCAACTGGTCAAAAGCTGTGTCTGCACAGCCACCACTTCCTACAGGCCCAGGAGATCCACTACCTCCCATCTACTCCTGCCAAGAGCAATGCTGGCATTTGTAGCAGATACGGTTGACTGAGCAGGTTCACACCAGGGAGAGCTGGGTGACGAGGAAAAGGAAATTCAAAGGTAACTGAGGAGGGTGACCAGATCACAAGAGTAAAATATCAAGACACATGGGTGGGCGGGGGAAGCAGCCACAGCCCCGACCAGCACCATGGGGGGGGGGGCGCAAAGCCCTAGGAAGCTGCGAGGGGGGCATATGGCCCCGCTGCAAGCCACAGGTGCATGATCCCAGTTCCAGCCCCAGCTGCACTGCTGGCTCAGCCCAGCTGACAGTCACCTCAGCTCCCAGCAGGACAGATCATAGAAGATTAGGGTTGGAAGAGACCTCAGGAAGTCATCTAGTGCAACCCCCTGCTCAAAGCAGGACCAATGGGAGCTGCAGCAGTGGGGCCTGTGAGCGCAAGCAGCGCACAGAGCCCCCTGACCCTAGGAGCCAGAGGGACCTGCTGGGTGTAGGGGCAGGGTCCGGGCAGCACCTACCAAGGGCAGCTCCCAGGAAGTGGCCAGCAGGACCCCTCTGGCTCCTAGGGCCAGGGGCAGCCAGGGGGCTCTGTGTGCTGCTTGCACGTGCTGGCCCCGCCCCCACAGCTCCCTTTGGCTGAGTTCCTGGCCAATGGGAGCTGCAGAGACGTCCCCCCACTTAGTGGCTGCAGGGTCCTACAGACACTTCCTGGGAGCTGTGCAGAGCCAGGCCGCGAGCCTGCCCGCTAGGCTGACCAGTCCAGTCCTGCACCAAATATCGGGATAAATGGCGTCCTGACCACACTTCAGTCAGGACACGTCAGGAACGGCTACATATGGAGACAGTCCTGGTTTTGTCGGGACGTCTGGTCACCCTGGGTGAGGAGGTGTTGGGGGGGGGGGGCTTCCCAATGGTCTCCCTGCCCCTGAGTAGCAGGTTGGTAAGTGTGACGAGCAGCTGCTCTCCGACCTCCGGCAAGGCGCAGCGCAACAGCAGCCACGCGCCGCCCCAGGCTCCTTGCTCCTGCGCATGCGCTGTGAGCGAGCAGCGGCTCGGTAAGAAGCTGTGGCCAGCAAGCGGTTTTGAATAGCTGACACCTATAAGCGCATGCGCCAAGGATAGTCGGTCCTCACCCTTTGAGCAGGTCCCGCCTTTGCCCAGCGCATGCGCCGCGCGGGCGGTAGCTCGAGCCGGTTGCATGGCGACGGTGAAACACAAACGTTGCCCCGGGAACTGGCGGGAGGCGAGCGGCGGTTACGCGCTGTCCCTCAGAGCGAGCCGCAGCGCGGAGGTGAGAGACCCGCCCCCGGGCCAGCTCCCCCAGACGCGAGGCCGGGCGCCTGCTGGAGCCACAGCTCCGGCCCGGGCGGGACCCCGCTCAGGGGACACCTGCCTGCGCCGGGGTCCCTGCCCCGCGGGGCGATCCGCGCTGCCTGCGGCGCTGCGCGGCGGTTGCCGGGTCGGTCGGGGCAGGGCCAGGCTGCGGCGTGGGAGCCGGTGCCGGAGAGCGACGCCCCCTCCCCGTAGGGTGCGCGGGACCGCGCCAGGGGCGGCTCAGCCGGGCAGGCGGCATCGCCCTCGCTTCCCCCGGGGTGGCCAACTTTGATTGATGTATTCCTGGAGGTTTCATCACATGACCTAATCTTTAATTCATCTTGAATTCCTGGAGGCTCCAGGCCAGTCCTGCGCAGGGTTACCAACCCTCTAGGTTTGGCCTGGAGCTTCCCGGAATCGGCATCGGCTCTTGAAAGGGACCCAGGAGACTTTAAGAGGTAATTTTAAGAGCATGATGTTATATGGGGGGGACTCTCCCGCAATAGCTTCATCAGAGTTGGCAACCCTAATACAGAGTGGGACAAGGCAGTACCAGTCCTTGATCTGGGGAACATCTAGGTGAGGCTCAGCAATAGGCCGGCCCATAACTCATCCCCCCGGCTGAGTGGACTGACTAGTAGCAAAAGGCAGGTGATGGGCTGGGGAGTGGCTGGTGCCCTCCATGCCTGGGCAAGCTGTCTGTATAGGTGTGCTCTCATGCTATGGTGATACATAGGATATCATAGGATCTTCATTTGACCTGCTTGTTATTTAAGCATAAACAAAACATAGGAAAAGAAACTCCCTGCCAAGCAGCTTTCCCTCTAAAATAGACAACCAATCTTTTACAAACATATGAAGAAAAGTTGATCAGAAAGTGGAGTTATTTGAAAGTGATATGAAAGAAAAACTTTTAAAAACTAAATATTTCTCTGTGCTTTTGCTTTTCACTGCAGGCCTCTTTTGTAAAGGATTGGTGCATAATGGTATGAGAGAATCACTTTTTAGCACAATCTGTTTTTACCCACACTATCTATTCTTGTGCTGATGTTGAGTAATGCTATAAGAGTTCCAATTTTCTGAATTAGCCTGTTTGGACAAAGACATGTTTCTTACCTGCTAGTTCAGGTTGTCCTATTCTAATTATAAAACAGTCCATCCTACTGTTCGCTGTGAAGCCAGGGAACTTAAGAGCTCTGTGATTTTTAAAATGCTTTTAGAGTATTTTTAAAATAAATCTCTATGGATTTTTAACTACTCATATATGTTATAGCAAGACTTGCATGTAAAATTTCTTTCTGGTGGTATTGTGCAGAGGTTAATAAATATTCGCTCTGCTTAAACATATACACAGATATAGTAGAAACTTTATAATCTTCACACTTAATTGTCTGCTCAAAAATGGCAGACTCTCCTCAAAGCAAAGATTTGACAACATAGCTGTTGTCCAACTCATTCTGTGGTTCTGCCTGTCAAGATATACCAACATTTTTCTTATATTCTGAATTCCTTTACTTTCCCCATGGAGCGCTATTCCACCTTTAAGCACCAATTGAAGAGCTTCCAAAGCCTCCTTGTCACTGTGAGAACCTGGAATGGACCTCTCGGTTCTGAACGGTCTGTGATAGCTCACTTTCGTGAGTCTGTGCCAGTTCAGAAGTGTTTTAGTCTCACTTTTTGTTTTTTTCATCAAAGTTACTGATTGAAATTTGGAGTCTGTTTTCCTTTTAATAGGAAATAAAGAAAAACTGTGTGGTATAATCCATCAGTTTCCAACATCTGGTGCATATTACCCCACTGCCTGAGCTAGCCCGTTACAGAACTAGGAGAATCTATATTAGTTTCAGATTTACCTTTTTATTTTGTATATCATCTTGCACAAAATCTGTATCATAAAATTGTAACAGAGTTAAATAATACAGTTGCAAAGCTAAAATAAAGAGAAGATTAAGAAAGACATTAAAAAGCATAGGTAAGGGAGCAGCAGAGGGATGTTTTCAGTTAAGAGAAAGGCAATGAGGCACGAAGATAAAGATGAAATAGGCTGTTCCTGATCACAGGAGCTGCAGACGAAGAGAGTCTTGCATACTTTTATGGATTTGCCTCATTTATTTTTGCCTAGGCTAAAACTGATGCTGTGACTAAAAATCTGTATTTCTTTCCTTTTATCTTTTAATTTAATTAAATGACATTAAAATAAACTGGTTGCAACACATGGACATCCACGTCCTGTTCTGGAACAGGACCTCACAGTTAAAGTAAGTTTGGGTTTTTTATACACTTGAGTTGAATAATAAAATTAAGAGAACTTGTATAGAACCATACTAATCTCATATGTTTAGAATTCATTTATATTTTTAGTTCTTTCAGGATCTTGTTATTGGACCTTACAAGAATCATGCCTCTTCCAGACACCATGTTTTGTGCTCAGCAGATTAACATACCTCCTGAACTCCCAGATATTTTGAAACAGTTTACCAAAGCTGCCATCAGGACTCAGCCTCATGATGTACTGCAGTGGTCAGCTGGGTAAGTAGTACTTTATATATAGGCTAACAACAAAATATTGCTGCATCATATATTGACCTAATTGGGGGCTTGGCTACACTTGCAGATGTAGAGTGCTGGGAGTTAAACCAGCCTTCGAAAAATGCTGCTGTGTGTTTACACTGTCAGCTGCAAGCTCAGTGGCCAGGGCCGGCTCTGGCTTTTTTGCCGCCCCTGCGGGGGGGGGAGGGCGGCCGGAGCCCTGGGAGGAGGGCGGCGAGCCCCGGCGGGGGCTCCGCTCTCCCCCCGGTGGCCCAGCTCTCCCCGGCGGCCGGAGCGCCGCGCCGCCCCCCTCCAGGTGCCGCCCCAAGCACAAGCTTGGTGGGCTGGTGCCTGGAGCCAGCCCTGTCAGTGGCATGGCAACATTAGCAGCTCTTGCGACACCACAGAGAGGAGTGCATTGTGGTAGCTATCCCAGTGTGCAAGTGGCTGCAGCGTGCTTTTCAAATGGGAGGAGGTGGAGTGTGACAGGGAGTGCGTTGTGTGTATGTGGGGGGAGAGACTGTGTTTTGGGGGGCAGAGAGTGTGTCAGCATGCTGTCTTGTAAGTTCAGGCAGCAGCAGGACACCCCACCCTGCCTCTCTCTCACACACCCATGCACGCACACACGCACGCACAAAGCCTCGGCAGCAGCAGCAGCATTCCACAGTAATGGTTTGCTTTGTCCCGGAGCAGATAAGCATGCCAGCTGTCAGAAACGGAGCTTTGAAAGGGGATATCCGCATGCCTGTAGCCGAGTTCAAAACAATGACCAGAGTGGCCACTTGACTTCAGGGGATTATGGGACATTTCTGGAGGCCAGTCCCAGCGCAGTAATGCAACACGTCATCCACACTGACACCCAGGCGTTTCAGCCAGGGCGCAGCAAGCTTTATGCTTCTCATGGAGGTGGATCACCAGGAGCGCTCCAGCTGTGGAGTCCAGGCGCTTTAAGTGCTTTGCCAGTGTGGACACCTCAGGAGTTAGGGTGCCCAGGGCTGATTTAATGCACTCTAACTTGCAAGTGTAGCCAAGCCCTAAGTTGTCTGGATATTAAGTATTGTGTGGCACGTATGCTGATATATTTTTATGTATTCTTTAATTTGTTAAAGATAATGTGGTCTTTGATTGAATTTTTATTTAGTGATGCAATTTTAGGTGTGGAACCTTGGCAGAGTGACTTAGGGACTGCTACCCAGCGAACTGGCTCACATTTTTGGTGCTGTTAATTTTTGCTCTGTACTGAATGTCATAATTAGTTTTTCCCCTGTAGATTTCCTAAATAATCCTGGTTGAAAAGCAGGTGCAGGATGTTGCCATCTTTAGATCCTTGTATTTGGTTGGATTTTCTGGGGTAATCACTTTTACACATCAGTGAAACACGTGCTATTTCATAGGAAGGAACAGAATCTGAAAGTTCTGTGTGTTAGTGAACTCTAGCTTTACCATAAGTACTGTACCATGTTTGTATTAAGAAGATATAGGCTACTGTTGAAATGTGTTACTATTTGTGGTTCTCTTTTTGAAAATAGCTGTGTGGATACTTTTTAGGAAAAGTTGTTAAAGTTTAGTGTTTCTTCCTATCTTGTGAGCAAGGCACTGTATATGGTAGTGAATTAAGCGGAATAAGTCTCTTGTATATTAGTTTTTGGCCAGTTGTGATGGTGACATTGGCTGTAAGAGGTAGATATCTGTATCAGCATCCTTAAAATTACTAATATCTGCATCAAACTCAATTCCTGCTGTGTTTAAGTTATGGTCAGCTATAAAATAAATAAGTATAATGACTATTGTAAGTCTTTATATAAATTCTTCAAAATTGTGTTTTGACAATGGGCTATCACCAGATTAGACTAGTAGAGGATTATAGAAATCTGGTTTAAAGTGCATTGTTAGAAATGTGTGTGGAAAGCTTAGACATTGCTACTTGCCAGAACACACTAATAATATTTATAAATCACTATCCACTGCCACCAAGGAACACAGAACATCGAATGCACAATTAAAGCACAATAATAATTATTATAGTGTCAAATAAACACTGTTAAAACTAAACTCTGTGGCTTCAATTAAAAAGGAAGATGGAAACTGGATACAGAGAGGGGAGGAAGTCTATACCAGGAGCTAACTGAAGCCAATTTCCCACTTTCATGGGCACTTAGATTCATTAGCAGATTTTTATAAAGCTTGTTTTTGCTTAACTTTTATTTGCTTATAAGCATTCAAATGTGTTGGTATTCCTATTAATCTAGGTATTTCTCAGCTCTGTCGAAAGGAGAGCCCCTTCCTGTAAAGGACAGGATTGAAATGCCAGTAGCAACACAGAAAACAGATACTGGGCTCACACCAGGCCTCCTTAAAGTTTTGCACAAGCAGGTACAAGCCAACCTATATTGAACACACAGTATTGTTGAGAGTTGTCAATGGAAATTTTCATAGACATGGCTCATAGATGAGATGAGATGTCAGTAGAACTCTTCATAGACAGTTTGGTCCTACAGACTATCTGTCAGAGAAACAGTACGCCACAATTTCTTTGTGGGGGGAAAAAAGTGGCCCTAAAGTTTTGTACTCTTAGTTGTGTGATAATCTCCATGGTGTATTCCAGTTTTACTTGTGGTGTTGTGTTTTGTCTTTTAAAGCTTTCTCCGAAGGGCCGTGTGAGCATGATAGAACTAGAAAAAAAATGGAAACATCTATGTTTGCCAGTGGAGCAACTGAGAGCCCTTCTACAATTGGACAACTTCGGTGAAGAGGTGGAATGGTTGAAAGTTCTAGCACTTGGGTGTAGTATACTTGGTGGGGTATGTAGGCATGTTAAAATCTTTCATAATCAAATGACTATGTACCAAGCAGACCATAGAGGAACTACAGTAAATAGATTGTAGATCTAGATACTATTGTGTCACTTTAAAACCCCAATTTTTTGTGCAGCAAAGGCAGGTCACATATTTGTGTTTGTTTATGTTCATTCAGTGTCAACCTTTGCTCTGAGGGTGTGTGTGATTCAGACAGGCAGAAGAAGAGGGGATAAGAGTGCTACCACTGCTGGTTTAATGTCAGTACAATAGCAAGCAGGTGCACCAGGAGAAGGAGATATCATATCACTATGAACTGAACAGTACAATGTACCTCATCTGCCCTTCAAAGTATCTAATGGCTCTAATACTCCCTTAGATTTGACTCTAACTCTGTGTGATAAGAGATTTATATCCATATTCTCTTATACCTGACAGTACATAGAGCATAATAAAAGAGTTAGCACATTCATCCATCTCCATGATTCATAGATTCTAGGACTGGAAGGGACCTCGAGAGGTCATCGAGTCCAGTCCCCTGCCCTCATGGCAGGACCAAATACTGTCTAGACCATCCCTGATAGACATTTATCTAACCTACTCTTAATTATCTCCAGAGATGGAGATTCTACAACCTCCCTAGGCAATTTATTCCAGTGTTTAACCACCCTGACAGTTAGGAACTTTTTCCTAATGTCTAACCTAAACCTCCCTTGCTGCAGTTTAAGCCCATTGCTTCTTGTTCTATCCTTAGAGGCTAAGGTGAACAAGTTTTCTCCCTCCTCCTTATGACACCCTTTTAGATACCTGAAAACTGCTATCATGTCCCCTCTCAGTCTTCTCTTTTCCAAACTAAACAAACCCAATTCTTTCAGCCTTCCTTCATGGGTCATGTTCTCAAGACCTTTAATCATTCTTGTTGCTCTTCTCTGGACCCTCTCCAATTTCTCCACATCTTTCTTGAAATGTGGTGCCCAGAACTGGACACAATACTCCAGTTGAAGCCTAACCAGCGCAGAGTAGAGCAGAAGAATGACTTCTCGTGTCTTGCTCACAACACACCTGTTAATGCATCCCAGAATCATGTTTGCTTTTTTTGCAACAGCATCACACTGTTGACTTATATTTAGCTTGTGGTCCACTATAACCCCTAGATCCCTTTCTGCCGTACTCCTTCCTAGACAGTCTCTTCCCATTCTGTATGCGTGAAACTGATTTTTCCTTCCTAAGCGGAGCACTTTGCATTTGTCTTTGTTAAACTTCATCCTGTCTACCTCAGACCATTTCTCCAATTTGTCCAGATCATTTTGAATTATGACCCTGTCCTCCAAAGCAGTTGCAATCCCTCCTAGTTTGGTATCATCTGCAAACTTAATAAGTGTACTTTCTATGCCAGTATCTAAGTTGTTGATGAAGATATTGAACAGAGCCGGTCCCAAAACAGACCCCTGCGGAACCCCACTTGTTATACCTTTCCAGCAGGATTGGGAACCATTAATAACTACTCTGAGTACGGTTATCCAGCCAGTTATGCACCCACCTTATAGTAGCCCCATCTAAATTGTGTTTGCCTAGTTTATCGATAAGAATATCATGCGAGACCGTATCAAATGCCTTACTAAAGTCTAGATATACCACATCCACCGCTTCTCCCTCATCCACAAGACTCGTTATCCTATCAAAGAAAGCTATCAGATTGGTTTGACACAATTTGTTCTTTACAAATCCATGCTGGCTATTCCCTATCACCTTACCACCTTCCAAGTGTTTGCAGATGATTTCCTTAATTACTTGCTCCATTATCTTCCCTGGCACAGAAGTTAAACTAACTGGTTTGTAGTTTCCTGGGTTGTTTTTATTCCCTTTTTATAGATGGGAACTATATTTGCCCTTTTCCAGTCTTCTGGAATCTCTCCCGTCTCCCATGATTTTCCAAAGATAATAGCTAGAGGCTCAGATACCTCCTCTATTAGCTCCTTGAGTATTCTAGGATGCATTTCATCAGGCCCTAACTTTTCTAAGTGATTTTTAATTTGTTCTTTTTTTATTTTATCTTCTAAACCTACCCCCTTCCCATTAGCATTCACTATGTTAGGCATTCCTCAGACTTCTCGGTGAAGACCGAAACAAAGAAGTCATTAAGCATCTCTGCCATTTCCAAGTTTCCTGTTACTGTTTCTCCTTCCTCACTGAGCAGTGGGCCTACCCTGTCCTTGGTCTTCCTCTTGCTTCTAATATATTGATAAAAAGTCTTCTTCTTTCCCTTTATTCTCGTATCTAGTTTGAGCTCATTTTGTGCCTTTGCCTTTCTAATCTTGCCCCTGCATTCCTATGTTGTTTGCCTATATTCATCCTTTGTAATCTGTCCTAGTTTCCATTTTTTATATAACTCCTTTTTATTTTTTAGATCCTGCAAGATCTCATGGTTAAGCCAAGGTGGTCTTTTGCCACATTTTCGATCTTTCCTACCCAGCGGAATAGCTTGCTTTTGGGCCCTTAATAGTGTCCCTTTGAAAAACTGCCAACTCTCCTCAGTTGTTTTTCCCCTCAGTCTTGATTCCCATGGGACCTTACCTATCAGCTCTCTGAGCTTACCAAAATCCGCCTTCCTGAAATCCATTGTCTCTATTTTGCTGTACTCCCTTCTACCCTTCCTTAGAATTGCAAACTCTATGATTTCATGATCACTTTCACCCAAGCTGCCTTCTACTTTCAAATTCTCAACGAGTTTCTCCCTATTTGTTAAAATCAAGTCTAGAACAGCTTCCCCCCTAGTAGCTTTTTCAACCTTCTGAAATAAAAAGTTGTCTGCAATGCAGTCCAAGAACTTATTGGATAGTCTGTACCCCGCTGTGTTATTTTCCCAACATATATCTGGATAGTTGAAGTCCCCCATCACCACCAAATCTTGGGCTTTGGATGATTTTGTTGTTTGTTTAAAAAAAGCCTCATCCACCTCTTCCACCTGGTTAGGTGGCCTGTAGTAGACTCCTCGCATGACATCACCCTTGTTTTTTATCCCTTTTAGCCTAACCCAGAGACTCTCAACACTTCCGTCTCCTATGTCCATCTCCACCTCAGTCCAAGTGTGTACATTTTTAATATATAAGGCAACACCTCCTCCCTTTTTCCCCTGTCTATCCTTCCTGAGCAAGCTATACCCATCCACACCAACATTCCAATCATGTGTATTATTCCACCAAGTCATAACAGTGAGTAAATGATATGCATAGATGATCATGGATCAGGGTCAGAGTTAAGATAGCTTGCAGTTCCTTACCTTTGAATTTTTTTATATTTTAAGTGCAGCCTTAACTAAGAATTTCCTGACTTTCTAACTTTTAAAAACAACAATGATTTAATACATTTGTTTCATAAAATATTGTGATGTCTTTGCAGTCTAACCTCTGGTTTAATAATTCTTGGTGTGGAAATTTCCTTATCTTTTGAAACAATTTGTATAAACTTGATATGCGAAAACTTGAGGTGAATAAACTTGCTACAACATAAAAGAGAGAGTTGTGGCTAGGCCAAAATGTGAGGGCCAGAAAGCCCTGCAGAGTTTATAAATTGTGTAGGAGGCCTTTAGAAATTCTGCAGAAGGTCCTCCCGGCTTCCCCAAGGTTGGCAGATTCAGCAAAGCTCTTGTATGAGAGGGCTGACAGGTATGCCAGTTATAAAGTGGCACTGTATATCAGTTTGGGTCTCCAGTTTTAATTACCTTAAATTTGTGAATAACAGGGTTTGGAATATACTCTAGATTTTGAATAGACATTTTTTTTTTTTTATTCACCATTCCATCACTACAAAATACTTATCTTTAGAAAATCCATTGTTTACTTGTTACTAAAACTGTAATTTTTGTCACTGCCATTATTTTTAGGGTCTTTAGTCATGGTCTTTGTTACCCCAACCAGCCTATTACTGAGCAAAACTCCTCACTGAATTTTTATAAATGTTAGTATTTATGGCATTGATCCTGCAGTAGTATCCACTAGTTCAGATTACAGTATCTGTGAGAGTCCCATTGAAGTTACAGGATTTTTTTTTTTAAAGTATATCCTTAACTAACACTTGGGGTTATGTTTGTTTTTTAAAATGTAATCTTAACTCTGAATTTTCTGGGTTTTTGGTGGTTTTTTAACTGCAACATTCTTGTTAAGATTTTTCTGCCTTAAATTATTGACATCCTTAACTTCAGTTTAAGTTTACTCCATTTAGGATATATTTAGATAAGCTGGGAGGCTCACTGCCACAGGCTGAGATGACAGACTTGGGCATGCGGAGCTTGCACTAACACACTAAAAATAGCCGTGTAGACAGCTCTTTGAAGTTTTAATTTGGGCTCTGAAGTCCATTCCCATCCCTAAGCTTCAGAGCCCGAGTTCCAGCCTGAAGTGCAACTTCGAAGTGCTGTCTACACAGCTATTATTAGAACGCTAGTGTGAGCCCTGCAGGCCTGTGTCTCTTGACTCAGGCTGGGAGGATTGCTGCCACAGAATATGTAGCCCAGTGATTCTCAACCTGTGGCTGGCCCAATCAGCACAGAGCTATGGCCCATGTGACATCCTTAGGGCCATACAGGTAGTATTGGATGTGGCCCACATAACATATTATGGGCCACATATGTGGCCCACAATGTGGTAAATAGGTTGGGAACCACTGGTTTAGATGTATCCAAAAGGACCTTTTCCAGGATTGGATATTGTTTGGTTATTGTGAATGCTGACATTCACAGCATCATGCCAAAATATCAGCTGCCACAACATTGATCCAGACAAACTTTTTTCCCCCCAGCTTTATTGAGATTTAGCTATCTTAGCCAATTTAGTGCTGCCCTCACTAGGGCCAGGTTCAGATAAATTGAAATGATAGTTCACAGATGAACTGAGGCCTTTATATGGTAACAAATTAGGGACAATTCTTTACCTGGTGATGTATTTGTAAATATGGCAGTGGACTGATGTCTGTTCAGGCTAACATGATGCAATTAATTGCTCAATGATACGCTACCTTTCTCTTTTGCATTGATTAAAAGAGTAACAGAATTACACTAAGGCCTTTTCTATACTAACAAAATTTTTAGCCTTAATTCACCAATAGTGCAGCTTTACTGGTGCTAATGTTGGTGGAGGCAGTAGTGTAAAAAGGGCTCAGGCATTTTTACCACTCTGTAGTCTTAAACCAAATGAGATGCCACAATAATAAAAATGCCTGAGCCCTGTCTACACTACAGCTTCCACCACCATTATCACCAGTGGAGCTGCCTGCATTGGAGTGTGAATTGCAGGTACAAACTTTGCAAGTGTAAATGAAGTCTTGGTTCTATTCACACTGAATTTCAGAAGCTGACAGTCTTTCATGCGATATTACACCATAGTGAACAAAGGATGCTAATGCCTTCTGGTATTATGTCTCTCTTTTCTTGGTTGGGATCCTGCTAGTCCTTAATGACTTCTGTGAAGTATGCCTGTGAAATTCTAACAACTGATCCAGAGGGGGGACCTGCTCGCATTCCATTTGATACATTCTCATTTATTTACACATACCTGGCCAGTATAGATGGTGAGATGCCAGACTACAAAGTTGAAGCTTTCCTCAATGCTCTTAAGGGACAAGTGTAAGTATAAATTTGGATCTGGAGCATGCATCAGCTATGCTAGTTCATTCTGGCTTCATAAATCTCTAGTTTTAGTTAGATAATCTCTCTTTTCACTTCATTTTCTCTTTGTACTTGCTAGTGAGAGCATAATAAACGTTGAGGACAAGATTTTTCAAAAATGTGTGCCTAAAGTTAGACTCCTGTTGGCTTCAATGTCAGAGTTTGAGCCAACAGTTATTCACCCACACGTTTATTTTTTCCAGATGTTCGGTTAGGTGAATTATGGTGTTCTCTACTGCAGATAGAAATGATGTTTATAGCTTTGTAACATCCGCATGTTGTTGTTTGAACCCACAGCATTTTAAAGTTTCTTCTTATGTTTTACCATAGATGTTGAACAGGAGAAGGGAAATAAACAAGCCCTGTAGGAGGAAACTGCATTACATATGACCTGATTTTGGAGGAGGACTCTCTGTGAGGAGCAGCTGCCCATCACAGCCTTTATTAGAGAAATGGATAGAATTATATCTGAGGGCAATCCACTGATGCCTGCTAGATGGCACAAGTGGAATACACTTGTGACCAACTCTTATTGAAGGCAGCAGATTTTATAAGGAGATCATTCACTAGGGTGACTGTTGTACTGGCTTTGCATTGGCCAAATCTGGTAGCCAGCATATTGGCAGAAGGTAGATTCTGCTGGAGATTGCTGGAGATGATCTACCACTATCATCTCAGTGTCCTTGTTCAGGAAAGGAACATTTGAGACTAGGCCATAACTAGCAAAATTGTTTGGGTCCTTCTGTTTTTTTGTTTTTTTTTTAGTATTAGCCATGATTCCAAGCCACTGGTAAATTGCCTTTCCTTAGACATGATCTCAGGTGTTCATTTACCATTACCAGGGTCTGTTCTATCTCTCTGCTGCTCCTGCCACCTTTATAGATTTTATTAATATTTTCAGCAAAGTATTATGGCAGTTCTTCACAGTGGGAGATGTTCAGGTGCAAGGTAAAGGAAAAGACAATCTGGGCTGGTCAGGAGTTCTGCTATCAAGAACAGTTATGTTGATCAGACATTTTAGATATTGGTTTCCTTTATAATGTTGGTGTTTATAAACACTGTATGTTCCAGGCTACCAGTTCTTGTCTCTGCTTTATCTGGTGCTGATCATTGGTTAACAGTAGATATCTCTGGGGGTGGTACAAAGGGAGGGGTTGTTTTGAGGTTGTTGTTAGAGAGTGTCTGACTAGTCCCTTAGCACACTGGTCATGCTTCTGGCTGGTGTAGTGTATTCCAACAGAATGTAAGAGTGGGATTGAACACTATGCGGGAGAATGCTGTGTTTATCTTAATGGATGTTAGATGCTGGGCCACTGAGACAGAACTGTACTCCATAAGTGTGAAGTCTCACAAGACAAATTTTGATGTCTTGGTTTGAGATTAGCTCTGAGAGGAACCTTGCAGAGCTCTTGAGTGGTCTGTATATTGCTAGAATGTCTATATTGGTTCTGTTTCCTGGAGTTCTGTGTCATCTGGGTGCATCTGAATAACTTGGTCTCTGGGTTAAGATCTCATTTCCATCTGGGTTTGGTTGGGTTATCTGATAGCCATCCTTCCTCCCTACCAAACTTTGGACTCATGGGGTGGAATCCTGGCCCCACTGAAGTCAACAGCAAAACTCCCATTGACCTCAGTGGAATGAGAATTTCACCCATGGTGTGTTGTATATCCTGCTGGAATGAGTTGTACCAGAATGCATCTGACAATGTCTTCAACCCAGGTTTCAGCGAGGTAGGCCAGGTCAGTTGCCTCCTCCACAATCAGGTCATATGTAACGCAGACTTTATTTTTAACCAATCTTGTGTTCATGAGCCTGAGGTTATGTTCCTTGATCCCTAGGACATAAGACTGGAAGGGTCCTATTGACTCATCAAGTCCAGTCCCCTGCTATTGCAGGCAACTCTATCATATAATCCTGTCCTCCATACCATGGCTGCAGGGTGATGCCTGGTTTGTATGTATGGATATGCACTAAGTGTCTGTTCCATCCTGAGGATGCGTCTTTTTGTCTTGGGTTGCCTCAATCCCATCAGGACTGGGGTTGGGGGTATATGTGAGGGGCATGAATTTGGTGTTTGTTTTATTTGTCATTTCTTTGGTGTCTCAGATCCCCAATCCTTGTAATATTATTTCTCTTGTATGCTATTGACATAGTCCTGATCCCTGAAAGGGCATATCTCTTGTATCTGAGTATTTGAGTAATGCATTCCTGCAGGAGGAGGACAAAAATATTGTATACATGGCTTGCTCACTTCTTGAGCTGTGGGTGTATGGAGACTACCTATTTCATTTGTGCTTTTGTCCTCTGGTCCTTCCTGCTGAAGGAGCCAGCAGGATTAACATAATCACTGTCCTAAAGTAATTGAACCTAAGTGTGGTGTTATTTTGAGCTTTCTTGTCTCTGGAGCATTCCGGGTGGGAAGATAAATACACAAATGCCATATCCATTTACATTAACAAATTGATAAGCTTTACTGTCACCACTTAGGATGACTATAGAATTGCAATCATACATAAAATTAAGATTATATTACTCTTTTGCATAATACAATGATTTAGGTTTAACTGGAACCCAGATAAGTAATCGTTGTACAGTAATTTGTTTAAAATCGTTAACCTTATTTACCTTCCCTTGTTAACTTTTGAAAAGTTGAGATAATAGCCTCTTGGGAGATTTCTTTATAGCTGCTACAGACTAGGTAAAACAGCAATCTAGTAATGTACCTTTAAAAGTGAAAGCAATGTCCCATATAAGACACTCCAGTGCTATTGGCAGATCTTTTTGAAGTTGTTTGGATTTCATGGTATTAAATTAGGTTTCACCTTCAAGAACTCTTCCAGAATCCTAGGTTTGATTCTGCCTTTACCCTTTTTTTTTTATTTGAGCCCATTGAATGGAGCTTTATGGAGCTTCTGTGCACTTGACTTTAGTGGATTTAAGAGTTAGGGCAACTTCATGTGGTACAAGTCCTAAATTCTATATTTTAAATAAAGCAAAATTTGGCTGATAGATTACTTGGTACAAGAAAAAAATGTACTCCTGGGGGAATTCTGCACTACTGTGCATGTGCATAATTAATGAGCCGCTCATATTTTTAAATTTTTGTTCAGAAAAAAGCTTCTGACGAAATGTTGCTGTAGTTCCGCCTTTTGACCACCAGAGGGCACTGTGCGATAAAACACAGCAGCTCCCAGCCAGCTAGGGAAGAGAGAGAGCCTGCAGAGCCTTCTTTGCAGCTGGCCAGGTCAGGAGACAAGGGTTATGGGGAGACGGACAGCATGGTGTGCTGGTAGGGGTCATACAGGGGTTCATAAGGGCTAGGGGGAGGCAGACTGGGGCAGGGGCTGAATGGGAATGGAGGCCCAGGGCCACAGGGGAGAGGGAGGTGCAGGGCCACATGGGGAAGGGGGTGCAGAGCTACATAGGGACAGGGGAGTGGCTGGGTGGGGGTACAGAGACACATGGGGACAGTGGGAGGGAGTACAGGGACATAGGGGGGGTGGGGAGGAGGTGCAGGGATACATAGGGATGTGGGGAGTGGGTATCTGAGTAGGGGTGGAGGGACACATGGGGGTTCCGGAACACATGGGGAAAGGGGCAGCTGTGCCTGACTGAATGGGAGAGGCTAGGGATCAGCCAGGGTCTGCATGGGGAAAGCTCCCTAACAATTCCTCCTCACCCCACAAAAAAACCTGTTCCATATTTTCCCCACCCATACCCAACAACCCTCCAACTTCACACCCAGGCTCCTTCCAAGCAATTTATTTCCCTCTCTCTCAGCTCCTCCATTACCCCTCACTCCCCCAAGCCTTGGCACCGTTTCTGAGGGGTGTGGGAAATATGGTTCTGTACTGTAGTTTAAATGAATTATTACTCAGAGTTCTGTATTAATATGCCTAGTATGGAATCTATTTGTCAAAAAACATTTCCTGAATCTTTTTTGTTGTCTATATTGTTACAGACATACTTGCTGACAGGTATTTTGAAATAAATGACCAAAATTAATTGAAGCTGATGTGATTATATTGTGTTATTTTGACAAATAAAATATGCAGAGTTTTACAGAATTTTAAAATATTGTGTGCGGAATTTTTATTTTTTTGCCACAGAATTCCCCCAGGAGTAAAATGTTTGTAAAATGTGTAATGTTCCAGAACCAGGTTGTATTGTCTGTTACAACTGTTATAATGAAGTAATTCTGAACTATGCTACAAAGAAAAATGTTTAAGAGAAAAATCCTCACTAAGAAAATGTACATTGGGGGGAGAGTAAGTGTAGCTTTAAAAAGTTCAGCCATTTGGGTCATTATTAAAATAAATAATTTAATGAAGGATATTTATTTTCTTGTAATTTAGGGAGCGTAAAGGAGATCAGGTTGGAGTTTCAGATTTCTTCATTCCATCAAAGAAGGTTTAAGAGAAAGATGACAAGGATTTTCTGGAAGTAAATGCCACCAATTCAGAGCAGAACTTTAATAAAGTCACATAAAGTTTAGCATTAGCAGTCACCACAAAATATAGACTTTGATTTACCAATATACCATATGCAGTGTGATTTTTATTTATGAAAGTTGACTAAGAGATACATCTTAGGATTTATTTGTTTTCATAGACGTGTAATTTTAGCTTTAGATTTCTGCAGATAAATAGAAACTTTTAATAGAGTTAGTGATTTAGGACATTTTCTGATATATTATGAAACTACATGTCAGGTCAAAAAAAAATTTTTTTCACAGAGAGATATTGGTATCTACCTCCATAAATTGATCAAGATTCTTCTATCTGAAGGCCATATCAAAGAACTTTAAGGAACTATGCCATTCATTTATATTGTATGTTCTTATACGCAACTCGTGCCCAGTGGGTCTACCTGAGTGAAGAAATTAGATGTCCCATTTTTTTCATATGATGTCCTAGTGTCCCAAAAACTTCTTTTGGGACACCTGAAATATCCTGTTCTTCATGCAGTTGTCTACACGTATTCCACTTGTGGTTCACATGTGCCTCATGCACAGGAGATCAGATTATTTTGAATAGCAGTGACTATTGGGGACATGCCTGCACAAGTGTACACACACACCCATCCCATCCCAGTCATAAAGGGTAGAGCAGGCCCACCCATCCTTCAGTTCCTTTTTACAGCTGTGGCAGTGAGACGGAACCCTGGAAGTGACCACTTCTCTGCACACTGTGTGATTCTGTTGCTCTTTTAGTAGTTGTTTCCTTATTGTTGTTAGGTTACTACAGTTACTGTAGTGTTGTTTAACTCAGGGCCATTGAGGATGGATGGGTACCTGGTGGTCAGTCTGTCTTTCGCTTCCTTCCTCTAGATGGTCATCAAAACTGTATGGACTTCATACAAAAATCATATATGGTTTACATCACAATTTCACATGGATGTAGCTTCATACAGATCTGAAGCTATCTGCAATGAAAATATGAAATCATATTTCATATAGTTTGAAATAGCAATTTCATGTGAATTTCACAACCCTTAAAGACGTTGCCACAAAAGGGTCCTAGTGTTTGATTTAGAAAATATAGTCACCTTATACCCAATTTCTCTAAATTATGCCGCACTTGTTGTTATTTAGTATGATAGAAGTCCCAGTTTTCTCTGAATAATTTTAACTTTACTGCAGTGAAAATGCTCATTGTTACTAATTACTTGATTAAATAAAGTGTATTGTGACTAATAGGAATTGAACACAGCCACCCCATCTGCCTTAAACTGCAGTACACTTTACTGAATCCAACTTTGTGCCAAGCAGTCTGTCATATGAGAGACTGCAATGGAGCATCCTACTAGTTTATCAGGGAGCTGAGGTACCTATAAACATATCTTTCATGTTTATGAAGCCTGTTTATCAGCTGGACAGGAGCCGGTAGCATGCCAGGTCATAGACTCTAGGAACACACAGTAACAAAAGTAGAAACATATAGCTGTTCAGGATTCTGAGACAGAGGGATGCCAAGGCCTTTGCATGATGGTTTAACCATCTAGAACCTTGTGCAGAAAGCTGAAGACAAATGTGCATGGCTCTACATCACATTTTATTTGTACAACTGGCCACCAGTCCTTTCAGATATCCATTTTAGCCCTTAATGCCTGAACTATCACTTCTGCAACAAATTGTGTAATAAATAAGATGTAAACAATGGTAACACGTGGGTCTTAGGGCTTTATGGATCTCATAACTGCTTCGACACCAGCAATGGGTAAAAATGCTTTCTTTTCATCTAAAGCTTCCTACAAGATGGTGCTTATTTCACTCACATGTAGACCTATCCATAATGGAATGGTGGAGGAGGGGTGGTTATGCCTTCCTCTGAACCATTCAGCATTGGTCACTGCTAGAGATACTAGACTCAGTTGACTATTGATCTGTTCCTATTGTGTATTCCAAAACATCACAGCTCTTACTATCGGGGATTGAAAAAATAAAGACCTCTTTTATTTTGAAACTAAGAAACCACATGTACACTCACCCAAAGCCCTCTTGCCTTCTGGGGAAACATCACTATTGGAGGATGGTGGCTTTTCAGTGCAGTGGAGGAACAGCACAGCACAGTTCCCGTCATCTGACTGAGAGGAGAGGACAATAATGCTTAGCTCTTCCATTGTGCTTTTCTTCTGCAGCCAGTGTTTCATTGTGACGTATAAAGGTTAAGAAACAATATTTTAAAATGTTCTGAGTATGATTGTTCTTTTCCAGAGATCAACAGAATGGCATGGTGCAGCCCAGAAACTTTCTGACCCTGGCCTCCTAGATCTGTTCTGACCATGCCCTCACATGGCCAGCGGGTGAACTACAATCAGTGTGACCACACTAGGAGGTGTCATTTTTATTCAATAGACCAGAAATCATGGGTTGCAATACAAAAGATGAAATTCTCAAATCTTCACTTAAGAAGAAGAGGGGACGGATACTGTACCCTATGCAGCTGTTGCTCCCTTTCCTTTCTGTAGCTTATTACAAGAATTCTCATCTCTTTTTCTGATCCTTCTGTCCATTTTCCATTCATAAAGATCAATAAGGTGTTAACTGACCATTGTTAACCTGCACTCCAGTACGACGATACTCTCTGTATCCCTCCCTCCTCTCCCAAATAATGACACATTAAATGGTTTGAGGGTTGTTGGTACCGATTGAAGTTTATTATAGATTTTGTCCAATCTGCACTTTTTGTAAATTGGAATATTGTTTTATGTTTATAAAAAGAAAAAAATATATAGTAAAGGAAGTACAGACCCCAAAAATAGATTTTCAAAAGAAGAAACATAAAAATAAGGGACTGCAGCAATCTGAGCAATTACAAAGAATCCCATTTCTTGTTAGGCTTCTGCACAGCACTTACCTGAAAGTATGACTTGCTCAAATGAAGCTGCAGAGTCAGAAATACAACCAGCCAATCACTATTACCTTTATGGAGCTACTGCTTTCAAGAGTTGGTTTTGAGCAAGATCTGCCAATGCAACTCTTGGCACTGCCCACAAATAGCTTTTGCCATTCACAGTTAGCAAGTAGCAAATATTTTTAGTCCCGCCTTTTAGGCAGTCTTAAAATTGGGCACAATCGCAACACTTTGAACAAGCTTTGTATGAAATGGTAAGCGGTGATTCAGTACATCTGCAAATTGGGATATTCATAAGTTATTATTTATTCTACATACAGCGCCATGTGTGTGCATGGTGCTGAACAAGCACCATGAACAGGGCTCTGCCCTGAGGTGCTTTCAGTTTAAGGACATATTGTACCTGGCTAGTGAACAAATATGCGTCCAAGGAGCCTTTGTGGCCTCTCTGCCTCGCACTCCCACACAAAGGGACAGCACAATTGCAGATCTGGACTTGGGGGCACACAGGGACTGCTCCCACCTAGGACCCCAGGGCTGGGGAGGAGGCCATGATTTTTCCTCCCCTACAGTCTGCTGCAGCAGGATTATGCTTTAATGGCACAACTGAGGCTCACTTTGAACAGGACAGCACTGATGATAGTGGTTGGGGAGAAGGCAGCTTTGAACAGCTTTTATTTTTCAACATTTGTTCATTTTAAAATTGCACAAATTCACTGGAAGAGTAATGGGCCGTGTACACTAAGAGTGGCTCTGAAATCAGTTAAGGAAAGACAGGAGCACAGTATTATGCAAAATAGCTCACTGAAAAATTGGATGGAGAGGGAAGACCTTTTTTATTTAAAAAAGAAGTGATGCAGTGGGGTTTGATTATTTGAGTGCCACTGAATTCTGTGTTTGTGTCTGATTTATGGCCCAAACCTGAGGCCTTTACATGTGTAGTCCTACTGGCCTCAATAGCGCTACTCATGAAAGCAAGGGCTCCTGGGTAAGGCTCTGACACAGACAGTACAACAAGACACAGATTACAGATACAGGATTGAGGTTGGAAAGAAAACATTTGCCCAACAATCTTGAGAGGTTGTTCACTGATTTATGCACATGGAAAAATACTCTGTATGATGTGGTACTGAATTGATACATACATTAGTCGACGATCCTGTCTCCGCCAGGTGCATGTTTGTCAGACTCTTCTCTGCTTCCAAGAAAAATTGCTAAAATTATTTTAAAGATCAGGTTTTTTTTAAAAAAAAAGCATGTGGATAAATTGTTGATTAAAATTCAACTGAGATATAAAATTAAGTCCTGTGACATGAAAAGCTTTTGTGGTTTTCTGTTTCTAAAACCTTTGGAGTCTGGGTGGGGAGGGTGGATTTTAATTCAGTTCTTCCAGTGAAAAAGCAGTTTAGCAACAGGGCAGGAGAGATTTGTCTTTGACCGTTGTGACTCAGTGAAGGGGGAAACTGTAACTATTTTGTTCAGGTGAAGGACTAACTCCCTGAACCTACAAACACCCAATCACTTGCTTAATGTTATTCATATAAGTAATCCCATTGAACGCATCTGAACCTTCTTGTGACTAAAGCTATGTGCATGCTTCAATGTTTGTGGGATTGAGGCCTATGGGAACAACTCTTAAAAACTCATTTCTGCCATGTTGCCTATGAGAAGGTTATATATAAAAGCAAATCTAAATTAGCAGAACCATCAAGACTTGCACATCCAGTTCAAAGCCCCTTGAAATCAATGGAAGTCCTTCTGGTGGATTTGAAAACACTAATAATCAATAATACTGTGGCTTTCCATCTCATGGCCACAGAGTGGCCACTCCACAGCTGTCTGTGCTGGAATCCCGATTTAAATGGGGTCCCAGGATAGGCCATGTGTAGGTCCATGCCCTTCCCACAGATGGAAGATCAGGAGACTGGATGAGAGAATCTCATGGTTCCTCCCCCCCTTAATGCCCTTCTACTTGTTTTCCCAGGGTTCCAAACATCAAATGGATGTGTTTGCTTTTAAAGATGTTTCAGGTGAGTTTTATAATTACAAATTTGCCCAGAAGATGATATGCATGACCTTGAAATGAACTCTTTACAGCCTGCTATCACCAGCCTCTCATACGATGGGGACACCAGGAATATACATTAAAGAAAGAGAACACAAGGCAGCATTCTTGGGGACCAACTCTGCCTCAGTGACATCCCTACAATCCCAGTGATGTGGCTGAGGGTGGATTTGGGACTTCCACGTTCAAGCCTGTGAGGTCAGAGGGTCCCAGAGCTGAAGCTACAGCCTGAGCCCAGAAGGCTACACTGCAATGAAAGAGCCCTGCAGCCCAAGCCCTAAAGCAGCTGGTATAGGCCAGCCACAGGTGTCTAATTGCAATGTAGATATACTCTCAAGTGACTGTGAAGGAGCTGGGGTCACACATGGCTCCCCACTTAGAAGCCAGGGGCAAAAGGCATTCCTTACCTCTCTCTCAACAGGGCAGTGGGAGAGCCTGTAGTAAGCCAGAGGCAGCTTTGTAGTGGGGGAACCTAGCTCAACAATGGGAAGGAGCCAGGTGGTTGTTGGCGTGAACCTAGGGGGAACACTATAGCATGGCTGTTACCCTTTAGCTCTGCTTCTTCCCATACCCACCTTTGAGGCAGGTGTAACTCTGTCTCCTTACCCCTCAGTGCTTCCTGGAGGCTGGGGAGCAGCGAGGTTGCTTGCTCGGCAGGTGCATAGAAAGATTTATTGCAGCACAAGTCCTCCTGTTTCCCAGAGCCCAGAGGAGTATGCGGCCTTCAGCCTGGACTCTACAAATGCAACAGTGACCCTCATGTGAGTGTCACAGGAGATGGCACTTGACATGTCTGCAGACAGCTGCTTCTGTGCTGCTGGGGCACAGAGAGGGAGCATCCAGGTGCTGTCTGGCTCCTAAGTTGCTCTGAGGAAGTGCTGGGCTCTGGGACAGAGCTGTGCAGGTTTGGAGGCACGTCTCTCCTGCCCAGTCCACAGTACCCTGATGTGCTCCCCAACAAGGGCTCTGTCAACAGGCAACTCTGCAAGGGGAACCTCATACCGCTCTATGACCCTATGTACTGAATGCCTCCCTGGAGGCTCATCCTGAGGCATTTGTTCAGTTCAGCTCAAGTTGTAGAATTAGGTGCTTAGAGATTGAACCTGATAGGTCATTTTAGGAGCATGAACTATTACATTTAGAAATCCCCCGCCCCCTGCCGCAAATTATACAAGGACATTGTAAAGTTCAGAGCGATTTTAAAGAGACACATTTTTAACACTTTATTGAGCAGGGAGCAATATTTAGTTCCTTTTTATTTCCCATGAACTAGCTGCTAAACTGCTTTTTCTCAGCGCTGTGGCCAGCCATCTTAGCGAGTTTCCCATTGTCTCTCTCCTGGCTGTGGATGCTTGAGTGCAGCAGCTCCGCAGAGGTCCCAGCCTCGCTCTTTAACATACATTCGCCACTTGTCTGGATGGAGCTGCATGTACCATTGAGTAGCCTCATGAAAACCTCTCAGTTCTCTGTCTATGGACACAGGCACCAGCAACCGATTCCCCAAGCCAAAGTCCCCTTCGCAATCAAGGGTCACTTAGCCTACATTGTCCGGAGTGCAGAGTTTGGCCCATGGTGACGGCTGGCACTGCACCTGCTGCACAGCCACATGGTGACTCCTGTGACTCCTCTAGCCCATCACCACATGGCTCTTTTGCATTCTGCTAAGTGGCCAACGATCTAGGAGAACAGAAACCCTTTGTTAGAGATGGAAAATCTCCTCAATGCAACACTATCAATGGCTGCTGGAGGCCTTCCCTGTGAAACCCAACTGTGCAGCCCCTAGGATTCCCATAGGGGAGATCTCTGCTCATGCACTTGTCACCCATGGAAACACTCTCTGACAGTGGGAGTGTAGAGGGAGTCTCTACAGATGATCCCTTCTATAGCTCCCTTAACGGAAGAAGGTTTGGCCTTGTGATGTAAGGCACAGGTCTGAGAGTCGGGGCTCCTGGGTTCTGTGGCTCTGGAAGGGTGCGTGGTCTAATGGGTGGAGCTGGATTGGTACTGAGTACCGGGACTGGCTTCTGCTTCTGTTATTGATGTTGTGTATGACCTTGCAGCCAGTCACTTTGCAGCTAATAGCAACCAACCTCAGAGGGCCGGGGAGGGGTCATGAGTTAGTGTCTCCTCACTCTAGCACCTTCCACCCAAGCCTCCCAAAGGTATTAGGTTTAGACTACTCCTCTCTCCAAAGCTAACTACTTGTGCATCTCCACTGCCAGTGGAATTTCACACACAGGGTACAGTCCAGCCCACAAGGTTCTGTCTGGGTAAGAGAGCACCCATTCAGATGAGGCCTATTCCTGCAGACCTCGCTCACACAGAACTGCCATTGAACACTGTCACAACAGTGAATAAGGTCAGCAGTATCTAGCCCTGGTATCACAAATTCAGCCCCAGACAAATACACTTCTCCAGGGTACAGCAACAGCAGGGGCTGCAAACAATTTCAGATCCCTGCAGGCTGGAGAGAACGGACAAGTTCCTCAGTGCAGAACACCATGGGCCAGACCACAGGGGCAGCCATGTGGTCTCTGACATCAGGACTCTAGTGATAGAACACAAGCCTTGTTAGTCAGAGCTCTGTGCATTGGAGGGTTTTTGCAACCCCCATGTCCTTACGTGGAGCAGCCATTTCTAAGCGACTGCTTTCCAAATGCGTCAGACAGACTCTCCAACAGGCCACCAGCCTTGGTTGACACTGACCTGAGAAAGCTCCCACAAAATTCTCAGTTTTCTGCTCCAGGACAGGCAGCGGCAGCACTGGTGGTTGTTCAGGTAGGTCATTAATTTACAGACGGTTGCACTGAGTGTGGTCCAAGCACAGGATTTAGAATCAGAACAGAGTCGCAATCAGCCTCCTTTCTAGGTCTCAGGGAACTCTTCACCACTTCATCTCTGTTCCTCGCTCTGTTAAAATAGGGCCGATCTCTTTGACAGTGTATCCAAGCTCTTCCGACTGACAAGACCCCAGATCACGTTCTGGTGACTTCCCCTCCCCCCTGCCAGCCATCCAAACTGCAGCTGCTGAGATGAACTTCCTCTCCTGGTGCTGTCTTCCCCACTTTCCCAAGTCAGGCTCTGGCTGCCCTTTTTCCATGTCCAGCTCAAACTTCTCCTCCTCACCTCCTAAGCTCCCTATCCAAACATCTCCCTGTGTAAACATCTCCACCTCAGTCATCCCCATCCCATCTTACTGCCACTTCTTCCTGCAACATCTCCCTGCTACTGGGAAGGGCCTAGCAACCTCAGCTTAGGCTTCCCTTTCTATTCATTCCATCAGACTCACCCGGTAGCTCTCTTAGACTCCTAGAGTGATCCCTTTAGTTTGAGTGAGAGGGGCTTGTGTTGAAGGACCCTGGTTCAATCCCCACCAATGCCCGTCGTGTCTACAGTTTTACTTGCCTATCAGTGTAGGTTGTTCAGCCCATTCCTGGTCATGTGTGGTACATCTGCTGCTGGCCATCTCTGTGATGTAGGTCCCTTATCCACACAAGGACATGGCATATCAAGGCCAATCCAGCAGCTCCCATCCGGTTTTCACCTCCACAATGGACAGTGAGCCCTAGCCTGAGTACAGAAAAACAGGGTGGTGTTCTTCATGGGAATCTGCTGAAGCGCCAGTCTCCCCTGCTCCACCCCACCCCCACATGCTAAGGGTTTTCAAAAGATACCACTAATCTCAGATAAATAAAGCATCTAAGATGAGGTCAGTGTGGGTGGATTTACTGAGCAGACATGTTCTAAGAGAAGAAGAGATTCCTTCACTGCTCTACTGAGATTCCCATAGAAAAAGTATCTGATGGTGGGGGTGGGGGCACTGGTGACATTGTAAGAAAGACAGTGACCTCTACCTGTGAAGGTGGCTGAAGCTTCTTGCAGGCAATAGAGTCCAGGATCCTTACACCTCCTTTGGGGATGATTTTCCTAGGAATAAAATCAACACAGCACAATGAGAACAACGTCTCAGTCCCAGGGCTGGGACCCAGGGATAAGGGTTGCTCTCAGCCAGACTATGTACCAGGAACCTGATCTTTGTCCCAAACGCCACAATCACCCAGAGGAGTGAGTGGTTCCTACCTCCATGAGGGGTGTGTGGTTTTCCATCTAAGCATCACTGAGAGCCAGCACTTCTCGATTTGACAGGATGAGGTCATTGCCCCCCAAGCTGGGCCAGCTGCAGACTACATTGATGTAGGAGGCAAGGCCAGATCCCAGAGCCTGGAAGACAGAGAGGGGAGGAAGCCCCTGCTCATTTCCTGTTCAGAGACCCCATCGAAGAAGGGCCAAGAGGGGAGGGGAGAAGGAAGGGCAGGAAGTGAAGCTGCCCCTGTGGGGAAGGCACTAGAGTAGAAGCCAGTCCAGTTCCCAGATCTACCCCATGTTTGTAGGTGTGACCTTGGAGAGGTCACTTTATTGCTTTCATTCCTGTCTGTAAAATGGGGGTAGTAGGTTCCTCCCCTCCCCAGGAGGTGAGGAGAGGACAGTCCCATTGTCTGCATGGGGCTTGGACACTCTGGGCATGGATTGTGCCACAGGGGAAGGGACCTAGAATTTTCTCTACTATAACTAGGGGAGGAGGATGGGATCAGAAGGTCAAGGAAGGGGGATGGGGCAGGAACTGCTGCCACACACGGGGCTTAGGAATTCAGTCAATGCCAAGGGCTCGGTACCTCCCTTCATCAAATAGTTTCCTTACTGAAAAGACTGACCTCTCCTGTCATTGGCAATCTGCATACTATTTGAAGTCCTTCCTAGTGTCCTCAAGGTGCCCACGTAGTTCTTGAATGTGATGGATTCATTGAACCAAGTCGATAGCTGTGAAGTTCAGAGAGGCAATTGGTAGTGTGGGATGAAATGAGGGGGAAATCTATAGCTAGCAAAAAAAGGTGTCGTTGGCATTTTGGTTTGCAAATTTGGAGCTGATCTGTCCTCTCACCGAAGGTATGAGGACACAGGGGAAGAAGAGTGCCATCTTGGTCAGTTGTTCTATGATAGTCAGTTCCACCATGTGGCCATTTCATTCAGGGAGTTCTGCAATGAAATCCATGGCACTGGCTGCCCATGGCTGGGGCAAAGACATGAGGTGCCAAGATATTTGGTGTGTGGTGCCTTGGTGCAAGTGCAGAAGTCACATGAGTCAATATCAGTCTGAATTTCAGCCCACATCCGGCACCACCAAACAAAGCAGGAGGTTTTGAGGCACCCAAAGTGCCGTGCCAGGGAGTTGCCCTGGTTCGGATGTAGTACCTTCAACCGGGGACATCCTCGCAGTACAGGCGGCCCTTAGTAAATGTTATCGCGTCCCACATGGAATGTTGTTTCTCATTCTTGGCTCCTGATTGTTCAGAGATGTCCCCATTCCCTGGCCAGCGGGTCATCCCAGGAGGCTGATTAAATTAGCATGAGTAGAGCTTGAGGTATGGTAGTGTTAAGCACGTTTCGGGGCTTGAGGAGGAAGGGCTGTTCCAGACTAGCTTTCTCCCTTCTTGGTTATATTCTGCATTAGATGACAGGGCATCAGCCTGGCCATTCTTAGTTCCATGTGGGCAGTTAAGTAATCTTGAAATTGAAGCAAGAGAAGAATAAGGTCTAGCTGAATTGTCCCTAATTCAGTGCTTTGGCTTTGCGCAGATACTGGAGGCTTTTGTGATCAGTACAAACTTGTGCTGGGTATCGAGGCCCCTTCAGCTACTGACACCAGTCTTCAAATGAGGATTTAATGAGAACCCGCTAATTATCAAGGATCTCCTAGATTTGGTCAGTGGGGTCCAGGAGCGGTATGCACAGGGGTGCACCAGGTGCTGGGGGCCATACCTCAGAGAGCATGGCCCTGATTGTCAAATTAGATGTGTCAACTTCCATGATGAATGCTCCAGTTGGATTGGGGTGTGCCAGAATAGGTGCAGTGGTGAAGGCAATTTTGAGCTGTTTGAGGGCTTGTTGGGCCTTGGGCGATCAAACAAATTTGACAGTCTTGTGGAGGAGAGCTATCATGGGGCTTATTTTCTCTGAGAACCCTGGGCTGAAGCAGCAGTAAAACTGGGGAAGCCTAGGAAGTGCTGCTCTTCTTGAGTACTTCAAGCTTCCTCCCAGTTGGGAACAGCTTCCATCTTATTTGGATCAATCTTAACTCCTTCTGGGGAGAGGATGTGCCCCAAAAACTCCGTGGAGAGTTGGCTGAAGGTTTGCTTTTCCAATTTTGTATAGAGACCATTCTGCCACAACCTCTCTGAGTTCTGATGTGGGGTGTATGCTGCTCTGGGTTCTCCAAAAAGAGAAGTATGTTATCTAAATAGATGACAATGTAGTGATCCAGAATGTCCCCAAATACATCACTGATGAAGTGTTGCAAGGTCACGGGACCGTTAGTCAGTCCAAATGGCATTATCAGACAGTTAAAGTGTCCATAATGTGTTTTGAAATCTGTCTTCCATTTGTCCCCCATCCAAATGAGGGTTAGATTGTGAGTCCTTGGAGATCTAGTTTGATGAATACCCGTGCAGGTTTCATGTGATCCAACAATTCTGGGATTAAGAGTAGGGGGTACTGGTTCTAAACTGTCACTTTGTTCAGGGGCTGGTAATCTACACACAAGTGTAGAGTCCCACCTTTCTTCTTCCCAAAGAGGCTGGGGCCTCTGTGGGAAATGCTTAGTAGTGAATAAACCCTTTGAACTGTTTTCATGGCTGTACACAGGGAGAGCCACTAGTTCTGGTTTGGACATTGCGTAAATACGGACAAAGGCAACTTTCAGCCAAGGCTGTAGGTCAATAGGGCAGTCATAGTCTCGGTGCAGAGGCAATATTGTCCACCTTTCTTTCGAAGATGTCCACATAATCCTGGTATTTATCAGGAATGTTGGGTGTCAGAGCCAAGAATGGAGGTGTAGGTCCAGGGGCGGAGGCTGGTTAAGGAAATCCCTACATTTTCAGTCATCTCCATTGAACCACTTTGATAGAGGCACCACAAGGTCAGGTAACAAAGTCATGGTTCATACTTGGTATGACGTGTCCCATTTTGCGTACAGGCCACTTACTTCCGGAAAGCCTGCTTTTCTGCAAACAGTTGCACCACCAGATGTCACATGCTGCCTCTGATAGTTAGGTCTAGTGGTTGGAGCTTAAGTCATAGCTAGGCATAGGATAATTTCACATGCAGAGACCCCCTAGCAGGAGGGGAGAATAAAGGGCAGAAAGTGAAGCTGACCTTGAGGGGAAGGCACTAGCCTGGGACCCAGTCCAGTTCCCAGATCTACATCCAGACCTGTGTGACCTGGGCCACAGCCCTTCCTCTGTGTCTTAGTCCCCACCTGTCAGATGGGGAGGATCCTTCCCTGCCCCAGGGTGCTTGGGGGGAGTTTCATTTATGGCTGGGAAGGATTCAGATGCCATGTGGGTGGATTGGACCCTGGGTAGGGGATGGGTCAGACATTCACTAGCTCATGGGTGACATGGGCCATGGGAACATCTGAGCAGTGAGCATAGGGGAGGGGTTCCATGTCAGGCCACCACCCCCAGACTGCAGTGGTTATTGATGATAAACCCTGGCTCTACGGAAGTTCTCATTTGTTGTTGTCCTGGGCTGGGCCAGCCCCACAGCCCTGTCAGCCTGATGTTTCCTAAACTGGCCTCTGGGCATGGGGCAGGTACAGAATCTGGCCTGGCCCTAGCCCCAGGGGGGTCGGTGTGGGCATGGTGGTGAGAGGGAGGTGGCGTTCTAGCTCTGGCTCCCTGAGGGTAGATTCCTCCTGTGCCCCCCTGGCATGGGGGAGTGACTGAGGGGCCCTGCCACAGCAGCCCTGGGTCTGGGAGTGCTGCAGATGCGGCGCTCGGCCATTCCCCCTGCTCCAATGCGGAGCTTTCTGAGCTCTACTGGGGGACATGCAGGCCCTTCTGCATCAGGCTGGGCAGGGAGAGCTCGGCCTGGAAGCAGGGGTGTTGGCAGAGAGGAAAAGGCCAAGAAAAAGGAGGGTGAGGAGAACCTCATGCTCCAGACAAAGGGGATTCAGGAGCAGAGGGAAAGGCCCCATCCCACCCAGAAGGGAGAGGGTTTCTCTCAGCCCTGTGGGTTCTATCTCCACTCTCATTAGCCCCTCTCCTCCATGTACAGTCAGACAGAGCACTACCTACAGCAGGGAGTGTGAGCTGCTAGACATGTGAGGGGGGGGTCCTTTAAGGGTGTCCCATGGGGCACAGCCCCTGCAGTGCCTTGGGCACCTGGCACAAGCACCGGTTAGTAAAGAGCTGGCCCATCACTTTCTCAGTAATGTCTTCCTACTGAAGGGAACAAGAACTAGTCAGACTCAGACACCCCCGGCAACAAAGGGTATTGATGGCACCTGGAGACAACAACATTTCCACCCAGCCCCTCCCCACGTCTGAGGGATGGATTCCCCCACCCACCCCCCGAGATGAAGTCTTGTCTCCACTCTAGTGACCTCCCACTCCCATCACTGCAGAGTGACCTCCTCTCCCTTTCCTCTTAGTCCCCCTGTGAGAGCTGTTCTATTTCCAAACCCATCTGGGGAAGCAGCTCAGCTCCCCAGAATCCTCTCAGCCACCCCTTCCCCTCCAGCTGTGGGTTTGGGAGGCTTTTGGCAGCAGTGAAGTGGGGTGAGAGGAAGTTGAGACCTTTCCCCAAGTGACCCCTGGTCCTTATGGTGAAGCCGTGGATGGTAGCTCTGGTGAACGGGCCACATGGGCAGCCTCTGCTGACTGAATCCTCCAGTTCTCCCAGAGCAGGCCCAGCCCGGCCAGCAGCAGGGCAAACTTTCCCTGGCCCACGTGCCTGAGCCCAGCCTGGTTAGTCTTCGTGGCCCTTTCAATCCTTGGCCTCCAAGGCTGCCAGTGACACTAGATAACATGGACACAAGACCACTAGGAAGGAACCGGCCTGAGGCTCTGAGAAGAAGAAAGGTTCTCAGAGATCACAAGGGGAGTTTCCAGCCCCTAGCATGAGCAATGGCAGCTTGTTCTGTTGATGTGATGCCTGTTATGAAATAGCCTTGCTGGACAGCTGGGTCTGAACTGCTTTGAGCTGCTCAGGGGACAAGCTGGCACCTAACAATGGCACCTGCCATGATTAATTCGTCTCCTTTCTCCCAGGTCAGCGAATGGGGATGGGATGGCAGGGACTTTCCATGGCCTGAAGGTGAATGGCCCTGGGTCACTCCCCAAAACTAGATTAAACTTTCTCTGGTTACCTCATCCCCTATCAGCTAGATTAATCTTTCTCTGGTTACCTCGTCCCCTATCAGCTGGCCGGCTTCTCCCATGATGGAGAAGGCTAGGAACAGCCCAGCCTGGCTGACATGTTGCCGGGGGTCGTGGATGGCCAGCAGTGCCGCCTGCAGGAAGGATCTCCTCTGGCCTTCTGAGAAGATCTCGCCAAAGACCTAAAACCAATAGCACCAGAGCCCTTGGCAATTGCCCAGAACCAGGCTCCAAATCCCTCTAGTGGCTCACGTGGACGGTCAGAGTCCTGCTGCAGCCAGGGCAGCTAATTCCCCTCGAGGACCTGTGGGGTCCCATGGCCCAGGGAACCCCCTTCAGTGAGAGGTCACAGGCACTAGGGCCTCTCATAGCTCTTTCTGGAGCAGGATTCACTGCAGTGAGCAGAGCTGGATCCCTTGAGATACAATCCTCCATTAACTCAACCCCCCAGGGGATTCCTTTTATGCCACTTAGCAACGGATCCATGTAACACACACAAACCATGGCCGTTAGCAAGGCTCCAACCCAGAATCCTCAGCCTCTCGCAGCTGAACACTGTCCGCTGGAAATAAGTAGCAGGGTCTTGTCCTGTATCCAGGACACAGCTACTGCCGGGGGAGACACAGCTCTGGACCTGAGCTGCTGCAATGCACTGGCTGAGAATCCTTACCTCCCCCACCCTGGCCATATTCCTGTAACCAAGACGCTTGGTGTCCAGGAGCCCATCCTGGCACCACAGCTCCTCGGCATCTCTAATGTGCAGCCCTGGGAGAGAAAGACACACACATTTGTGAGGTTTGGCATTCTGGTTTCAGTGCCTATCTTCTTCTGTTCCCACTGCTGGGTGCACACTGGCTGGGGCCTTCGCAGCATCCATGCCCCAGTGGATTCGCAGGGTCACCACCAAGTGGTTTAGTACCTGGAGGGGATTTGTTCCATTCATCACAGTGACCCTTATTGTGTGTGTGTTCTGGGAACCCCCACTCCCACTGAAGTCAGGATCTGGCCCTAGGTACCCAATTGGTGACATCCTACAAGCTTTGTGTCCTTCCCCTGTGGTCCCTGCTCCTGCCCCTGACTTCACTTCACTTCTCTCCATGTGTCTCAATAGCTCCATTCCTGTCCCCTCACCAGCTGGCAGCCCCGTGGATGGGCTGATTTCCCTCGAGTGGGGGACAGGGCCGGACTCTGAGATAAAACAGCCAATTTCCCTGGCACTTTCACACTCATCTCTCTGATTCAGGGAGCAGGGAAAAGAAAGAATTAGCATCTAAGCTGGGGTCGGTCTCAGAGGAGGGGGCTTCTTTCTATAGGTTCCCATTGCCCAACAGAGTGAGTCTCAAAGGAGGGGCCTTGTTTCTATTGCGGTCCCTCTGCCCAGCTCCAGTTGGTCTAAAAAGAGAGGCCTTAGTTCTACAGGAGTCCCAATGTCCAGCTGCAGTTAGTCTCCGAGGGGCTCATTTC
>NW_020692962.1:0-4251 GCF_002925995.2 Terrapene triunguis
GGCACTGCCAGTAGCCACTGGGACTTGTCTGTGTGAACTCCAGCTGCTGTCACTGTGTGAGGTGCAGTTGTCCTGAATGGGGGAAGAATAAGCTGAAGCTGATTAGGAGAGCTGTGATTGTGATCAGAGTAGATCTGGGTCCAGGGATGGCAGGTTTGTAGAAATGTTGGTGGTGCCTAGAACCCCCCCTCCCCCAACTCTGCCCCCTCACCTGCCTAAGGCAGGGAGGGAGTTTGGGTGGGGAGAGGAGGTCTGGGGTGCAGGCCCTGGGTTGGGGCAGGGGATTGGGGTGCAGGAGGGGTGCAGGCTCTGGGAGGGAGTTTGGGTGCAGAAGAGGTGAGAGGTTGGGCTCTGGGAGGGAGTTTGGGTGCAGGCTCTGGGCTGGGGCAGTGGGTGGGGTGCAGGAGGGGGTGAGGGGTGCAGGCTCTGGGAGGGAGTTTGGGGGCAGGAGAGGGTGTGTGGGAAGGGGGTGGGGGTGCAGGCTCAAGGAGGGAGTTTGGGAGGGGTGGAGAGGGAGGGGGTGCAGGCTCTGGGAGGGAGTTTGGGAGTGAGAGGGGGTGCGGAGGGTGCAGGGGTGAGGGCTGTGGGTGGGGCTGGGGATGAGGGGTTTGGAGTGTGGGAGGGGGCTTAGGGCAGAGGGTTGGGCTGTGGGTGGGGCTGGGGATGAGGGGTTCATGATGCAGGAGGGGGCTCAGGGCTGGGGCAGAGGGTTGGGTGCGGGGGGGTGAGGGATTGAGCTGGGTGGTTTGGGGTGTTGGAGAGGCTCAGGGCTGGGTCAGAGGGTTGGGGTGTCGGGGATGAGGAATCTGGCTGGGGGTGCGGGCTCTGGGGTGAGGCAGGACTGGGGATGAGGAGTTTGGGGTACAGGCAGGCTGCCCCGGGGCTGGGGCCAGAGCTAGGAATAGTCCCAGTCCAGGGGTGTCTCCACTAGGCCACGCGGTTGCCATGTGATTCCTCAGGGCTCCTCCCCTCTCCTGTACATTGTGTTACAGTGCGGTGGGGATACGGTTAAGATGTTGTCACAGTTAATTTTAGTAAAAGTCAGGGACAGGTCGCAGGCAATAACCAAAAATAATGGGGGGAGGGGCTGATGGGGGGTGACTGAAGCTCGAGCCCCACGGTGGGGGGAAAGAGAGCCCGAGACCTGCTGTGGGCGGGGAGGTCCAGCACCTGCACATAGTGGCTGACAGCTCCAGGGCCCGCGGTGCCTCAGGGCCCTAAGTCACTGCCCAGGCAATTCCGGGTCCCCCCCAACACAGCTCTGGCCCCCCCCACGCCCCAGGGCTGAAGCGGAAAATGTCCCGGAGGTCTCCAAAAGTCATGGAATCCGTGAGCTCTGTGACATCTTTGACGAAGTGGGGGATTTTCTTGTTTTTTCCTGGTTATCCAATGGTTTGAATGCAGAGGGGGTGGGACTCAGTTTCCCTGGGTGTTACTGGTTTAACGAGGTGAGGGGAGAGGGAGTTTGTTGTTACAGAGGACCGGAGAGGGAACTTGGGACCACAGCCGATGACCTGGAGAATGGACAACCCAGCGACTGGTGACCTGACGACCCGGAGACACAGCGCAGGAGAACAATGGGCTGCGGAGAGAGAAGTTGGGAATTGGTCCTGCTTTGAGCAGGGGGTTGGACTAGATGACCTCCTGAGGTCCCTTCCAACCCTGAGATTCTATGATTCTATGAACCCCGTGACCTAACCAGCCGGTTCCAGACAGATGACCAAAGAGAGGAGGGGAGGCCCCAGTTTACGACCCTGTTTACCTGGAGAGAAGACAATGGACAGAGGCGGGGCTTGGGGCCGGTGATCTCAGATGCCAGCTGGGAAGCAGGGGTGGGGGGGCTCTGGGCTGGAGAGAGGGAGCAGGCAGAGCCCACCTGGATGCAGGGGAGACTGGAATGTGCAGTGCTGAGGGAGGCCAGGCCTGAGGCCCTGAGAGTTTCCTGTGCTGTGTTCAACTCTCAATAAACCCTCCCTGTTTTATGCTGGCTGAGAGTCACTCCGGTCTAGAGAACAGGGTTGCATCAACCCCTTTGGGAGGTGGAGGCCCCGGGGGTCCAGAGCGAGTGGACTCCCTGAGGGGGCCCACGGCAGAGACAGACGTGCTAAGGCTCAGAGAGGTGCGGCTCCAGGAGGTGGAGGGGCCTGACCCCGAGAGGGAGTGGACCCCCGAGAAGGGCTGTCTCACTGAAAGGGGCACCCCCCATGGACCGCACGGGGCGAGGAGTGGACACGATCTGTGAGTCCGTGACAACACCATTTTATCCTTTAGGGTTAATGGTCGTGCTGTGAAACGTTCACAGTGTGTAGTGGCTAACAGGGCCAGGGAGAGAAATCTCAGCTGTGGTCGCTACAACTATCATTAAAGGCTGCGGTGCTGCAGGGATGGGACAGGGGCTCATGCAGGGAGAGTGTTATTTAGGTTCAACATTCCAAGCACTTCATGGGAATCTTCTTCTTTCTCTAAGGAAATTATTTGGCTTCCTGTTGGGAAAATACGAATCCTTTTCTGGGATTTCACGTGTCACACGTTGCATGGGCCCTTCCGTCCCCAGAAAAACAGAGGAGGTGTCTCTCCTGGCATTCCTATGGTGGCAGAGTTAAGGTTATGTGTTTGATCTGAGTGGAAAGTATCACCTTAACTCCACCTTTCCCATTTCCTGCCCAAACTCCCACTGGACCTTCACATGTGAGCTGACATCTATCTTAGAATCATAGAATCTCAGGGTTGGAAGGGACCTCAGGAGGTCATCTAGTCCAACCCCCGGCTCAAAGCAGGACCAATCTTCTGTCTAAACTAACCATACATGGAATATCTCATTGTCTTTTCGCAGGCTGAGCAGTGCACTGGAGCTGCCATGGCTGGGGTAGATGCTAAAGAGCTTCCCAAGATACCTGAAGAGGATATGAAAGCACTGAAGGCTGCTGTTGGGAAAGGAAACCGTCCTTGTCAACACCATCCGGGGCCTGGAGGATGACGACGAAGGTGCTGCTGAGACAGGGGTGAATGAAACGACAATGGAGCCCACTGCTTACCCACATCCTAGCTACCCAAATGTAACAGTCTGGGATCTGCCAGGGATCGGGACCCCAACATTTAAATCAGACACGTACCTCGAGCAGGTGGGGTTCAGTCGCTACGACTTTTTCATCATCATCTCCTGCACCCGCTTCAAAACCCACGATATTGAACTCGCCCAGGAGATCCAGAGACAGGGGAAGCAGTTTTACTTTGTGCGCTCCAAGGTGGACCAGGATTTGACAAATGAGAAAACACTGTATGACGAGAAGGGAATCCTGAAGCAGAGGAAAGCTGACACAAAAAGGCCACATCAGTACAGTGAGAGTGCGATCCTCAGTGCCATCAGAGAGAATTGCATCAAAGGCCTGGAAGCAGCAGAGGTGACCTCCCCACGGGTTTTTCTTGTATCTAGAGGGGACTTAGGCAAGTACGATTTTCCCAAATTTCAGGAAGTGCTAGTGGATGAGCTCCCCGGTCACAAGAGACGCGCTCTTCTACGATCCCTGTCCAATGTTTCTAAGGAAATCCTGGAGAAGAAAAGAGAACAACTGCAAGCACAGATAGGGAAGAAAAGTCTGGTGTCATGTGCAGTCGCTGCTGTTCCTATCCCGGGTTTTACCATTGTTTGCGATATCGCCATCCTGGAGACGTCCCTGAAAGAGTACTGCAGGGACTTCGGCCTCAATGAAAACGCTCTCGCTGCACTTGCTAGACAGGCTAACAAGCCCATTGCAGAGCTGAGGGCTGTTATAAAGTCCCCACTGAGTGAGGAAATAACAGGCGATCTTGTAACTAATCTACTGATGAAGTGCGCAGCTGGGGCAGTGAAATTTGTTACATTTTTCTTCAGTTTTATACCTCTGTTAGGTTCCATAATATCTGCAGCAGCTTCTTACCCTACCACATACTACATGCTGCAGAATTTCCTGAATGATGCTGCTGATGATGCTGCCCGAGTTCTGGAGGTGGTTATGGAGGGAGCCATTTCCAACGCAGAGAAACAGCGCGAAACCATCTGCACCCCCTGAAAGGAAGAAACGTCAGCACACGGGAGGATCAAAGTAAAGACCCTGTCCCAGCTGGAGCTCGGCGCTCAAAGCTGTGGGAAGTCTCATGAAATTGCTGCCTTTCCGCATTGGGTGTGAAACTTCACCATAACTGAGCTCTGAGCTCCATTTCCACGGAGGTCTCCCACACACCATAACATACCAAATTTGATTCAGCCACAAA
>NW_020692963.1:0-2367 GCF_002925995.2 Terrapene triunguis
CAGGGCTCTAGGGAGCGGGTGGGGGAGGGGATGGGGGGCTGAGGGGGCCCCACGGGCGCAGACTCAGGCGGGGGGGCGGGGCCGGGCTGCTTGTGGCGTGCGGAGGCGCGAGGGCGACACGTGACTGAAAACTGCAGAGAGTCGCTGGGAGGAAGGAGGCATCCCATAATGCACCGGGGCTGGCAGGAGCCTCGCGCAAAGGCCCCGCCACAACCTCTGGCGCCTCTGACCTTCTCCTAATGGCGTCCTGAGCGCCACACTCACTGCCGCTTCCGGCCTCGGCCTGGGTAGAGGAGTTTCAGGGGCGGGGGCGCTGGGGAGGCGAAAGGGGGTCGCAGTGGGCGGGGCACCTGGACGCTGGGGGTGGGGCAGAGCGATCAGGGATGAGGCCAGGCCCCCGGGGGAGGCGGGGCTGGGGGCGGGGCCGGGAGAGGGCGGGGCGGGGCTGGGGGCGGAACAGGGGCGGGACTGGGGCGGGGGCGGAGCAGGGACGGGACTGGAGGCGGGGCAGGGGCGGAGCTGGGGGCGGGGCCAGGGCAGAGCGGGGTGCCCGTCCCCCGCGGAGGTTGGCCCGGCCCCGCGCACCCCGGGGCGCACCACACCGCCCCGCCCGGCTCGGGGGCCCCGGGGCGCTCAGCCGTGGTGCCCGGTCAGGTCTAAGTGGCACTTTCAGCCCCAGGACATCGCCGCCCGGCCCTGGGGTGTCGCTGTGCTCGGTCCCGGTCCCCCCGCTGCACCCGGGGCCGGTGCACTCACGGGGGGGCGGAGCATCCGCTTCTCCCCGAGACGCTCCCCACGGCCACGGGAGACAGAGCTCGGCCCGCCCCCGCGCAGGGATTGTGCCTGGGTCAGTCTGGGCCCCTGAGAGCGAGATATCAACACTGGGCTTCAGCGCCAAAGGGTTTGACCCGAGCCCCGCTCCAGCCGCAGCTCCAGAGCCAGGACAAGCGAGGGCACGTTGGGGGGGAGGTGTTACAGGTGCTGCCGCTGACCTTTACATCCAAAGCCATCTGTCCTCATGGGACTGGCCTCTCCTTGCACCCCACACAATGCTCCTGAAACCGGATTAGTAAATGGAATGAATTTCCATTCAGACAGAACCAAGGGCTTAGACCTCAACTGCCTTCAGTGAAGATAACAACTCTTAATTGCTCACCTCAGGGTGGACTGATTTAAATTAAAGCCTTTATAATCAACGCGCAGAAAACCTTGCTTGAATTCTCTATTGGAATTGTGTTGGCATTCGTACTTCAGTCATTTTCCTAAAGACGAGGTAACTTTCCTTGGTGGGGAACCATCACAATGTTGATTTACGACTAAATATAATCTGGACATGAAATGTGCTGCTTTGTTTGTTTGCTAACCAGGAGGATACGTCCTTCCTCGGATACTAAATCCTTTCAGCCGGCACCAGCCAGAAAACAAGTAGGCAAACATTTGACAGAACAGACAGAGAAGCCTCACTGACAGACACCAGCATGGATGCTGTCTACATGCATGTGTGAACCAGCAGGGAGCTTTTACTGAAAAGTTCCCTCTTTAGCTGGGCATCTCGGGGGAATGGTGACTATTTTCTGCTTCCGCTCTGCGATTGGAGTCCAAACATGTGCCTAGGTTACAAAGAAGAGAAGAGCATTTCAGTCATTAAAAACTGAACAGAAAACCTGACCCTGCCAGGGAGAGTAACCCACACATTCACCCGGGATCTTGCTGTCAGGGCACTACAGAATGGAAGTGCTGAGGAGCATAATGCACTCCCCAGAGTCTGTCCTGGTCCAACCGTGAAAGGACCTTTTAGTCTTACCTCACCAGAGCCAGACCATAGGAAAGGACCAGTTCATGCGGTCTCATGTTGCCAGAGGTATCCAGGATTTACAGCCAATCAGATCTGCAGTGCAATCCACAGCTAAAGGCATTCTGTGTTCAGGCCTATGTAAGCGGGGGAATGGTCCCGCTATCGTGGGGACCTTTCCTGGCTCATACACTACCCCCGTGGAATTGGCTGGCGAAAGGATCTGAGTCCTCGCTCCCACTCCCTTCACCCAGAGGCCCACCTGACTCCAGGACACCCCTTCTACTCTCGTGTGGCAGAGTCCTCGTAACCCGAACAAGGCTGGGCCCAGGATTCCTGGGGCTCGACCCCCAGTCTGGTTGTTGTACTTAGGACAGGGCTCGGGTGTCTCCACTCCGGGGTACTCTCTCTGCTCCGGACGCTTCCTTGACCCACTGATCATCGCATATAGTTCAAAGCAAACACAAGTTATTAAACAGCAAGTCATTAAAAATAAGGAGAAAGTGGGGAAGGTGAAAGGAAAAGCCATCACCCCGCTCTGTGGCACGGGGGACCCCAAACAGCTGTGGCTGGAA
>NW_020692963.1:2467-2739 GCF_002925995.2 Terrapene triunguis
TGACTGGTGGGGTCTCCCTGTGCTGGGCCCGCTGCCCAGGGACCCCCTCACTCTGCCCAGCTGCTCCCCGCACCTGGCTCCAGAGGGCTCCAGCCCCAGCCCCACTCTGCCCCCACACGGCTGCTGCTGCTCTGCCCCGCGTGCGGCTCCCTGGGCTGCTCCTCTCCCCTCAGCTCAGCCCTGCTCAGGCAGCTCCAGCTCACACGGAGGACGGGACCCCCGGCCTCCTGACGGCCCCAACAGACACAGTCACACTCACCTCCACTGCCCCC
>NW_020692963.1:2839-4026 GCF_002925995.2 Terrapene triunguis
CCCACACACTCACCTCCACTGCGCCCCATAAACTTCCACCCACACACACACTCCTCCCCCACTCCCCAACACACCCATATATACTCTCCCCCAACACACACACACACACACTCCACTCCCCCCACAACCTCCCTCCCCCATGCACACACACACTGCTGTGGACTGTAGTGTCACTGTTCAGCAATGTCAGTTGGTCGTGTTACTGATGGCTACTTTAAAAGGTGAGTTAAAAATGTCACTTTTACCGTACACTGGGCATCTGCAGGAAGTTTTGTTTAAATTGTAGGATTCTTTTAGTAAACTCAGTTTCTCCCCTTGCAAGCCACTTCTGAACATTTGTGTGCATTTATAGTAAAGCTACTTAACTGTGGTCAGTGAATCAAACAATTGTGATTAACACAAAAACCATAAAGACGGAATTAATTTTTAAGAAATGGAAAGGACAAAACTCAGAAAATACTAAATTGGAAAATCCCCAATAATAAAAGAGATTTCATAGGGCCCTACATAGGTGTGTACCATCTTCCGAAACAACTCCCGGGGGTGGGGATGGGCTCAGGGCTCCAGGCTTGATCGATGGAGGGGGAGCTCTGGGTTTGGGGCTCTGGTCTCCCACAACTGGGTAGAGACTCCAGGATCCGGGCTATAGCACCCAGGGGGGAGGGGGGGAGGGAGGACTCCGGGCTTGTGGTCCAGGCTCAAGCCACCAAGAGAGATGAAGGGAAGAGACCTGGTCTTCAGCTGCCATGGGGGGGAATCAGGGCTCCAAGCTTCAGCCGCTGGGGAGGTGGAGGGGAGTGGGGGGTCTGGGCTCTGCGACTCATCCACAGGAGGGCAGGGAGGGAGGTTGGGGCTCTGGACTTCAGCCACAAGAGGGGTGAGGGGGTCAGTGCTCTGGGCTTCAGCCACTGGGGTGACAGCCCCTCCCCCAATGCACTGGCCCCCAGACCCTCTCACCTGCTCCACCAGAGCGAAACCCAGTCCAGTGTGTCCCGCTGCAGCTCGCAGACCCCTCAGTACAGCCCCACCATCACCTGGTCCTGCTCAGGGCAGCTGTCAGGCTCCTTGAATTCAAGTTTGTAAACTACTTTGTGACTCCCCAGGTACAATGTGATATATTCTGTACATGCAAAGTATCAGTCCTTTGTGCATCCCCTCCCAGAAATCAAAATTCCTAGAGATTTTGG
>NW_020692964.1:0-1416 GCF_002925995.2 Terrapene triunguis
TTGTATATTTCCCTTTAATTCAATCTCCATTTTCTTCATTTCATACTCTTCTAAGTTAAGGAATGTGGAGCACCAGAAACTGACACAAGTCTTTTGCTGCCCCATTCTGTGCCCATCCAGCAGGAGTAGAGAATGATCACCTCCTGGAGCGGGGATTGTCACACTGGACTGTATATACAGACGCACGTTCCCAAGCTTTGCTGTCTTTCTCCAATCCTGGCATAAGGGTGACACCTAGAGCTGCTTGTAATCACGCCTGGGAGGAAGGAGACCCCTATGTGCATTCCCTGGGGAGGCAGGGGGATCTGGGAGACCCTGGGGGATATTTACCCAGAGCTCAGGTGCAATCTACTCAGGGGTGATGCAGGAGAAAAGAGCTGGGCGCTGCTTTCCCCACATTTCTCCTTATCCCCTTTCAGTCTCTTCACTCTCCCTTTCTTCCCCCTTCCCCAACCCTCTGGCAGGGAGACTTGGTCACTTCCCTGCTCCCAGGGGCGCTCACTCTCCCGTAGCTGGACTGGCCCCTGCGAGTGCTAATAGGAGCGAGAGCCTGGGTCAGTCTCTGCAGTGGCTCTGGGACACACACAGGCAGGAGGAGGAGCAGAGATGGGGGGTGCTATAGGAGACTTGATTCAGTGATATTGGAGCATAAGCTTTCGTGGGTGAATACTCACTTCGTCAGATGATGAAGTGGGCATTCACCCACGAAAGCTTATGCTGCAATCCGTCTGTTAGTCTATAAGGTGCCACAGGACTCTCTGTCGCTTTTTACAGATCCAGACTATCACGGCTACCCCCTGATACTTCATTCAGTGAAATCCTTTACAGAACCAAAGAATCCCTTATCAGTGCATCTGGCTGCATAAAGTCTCACAGCAGTTCACCAGTTTGTCTTATCTGCTGCTGGGATTCCCTGAATTACTTTTATCATTTCATCATTTAGCTTTGTTATTGTGCAGATGCAGGTCATTGTGCTATTTAATTTATATTTTACCAACAAGTCCTCCTTGAAAATATGCAGCAGTAAGTACGTGCTAGTTTTAGCAATGACATCTGTGTTTCTGGTATTGCACTTGCTCTGTTTTTTTACTGCGATTTCTAATTTGAATTTTTAATTCTAACTTTTTCTTCTTATTTTTAGAGCAGATGTTGATTCTGCTGGATCATCTGACTTCCAGCCTGACTGAATTTCTGGGCTGGTCTCAAAATTTTTTTTTTATTCAATCCACAAATGGTGTTTGCCTTTTGCAACTGCTATTTTGCCTCTCAATCCAGCCCTTAATTTTTTTCCGCATGCCATTGCTTGTGTGTAGAACTTGATCCACAAATATTCAATAACGGCCGTACACTCTCTCATGTAACATCCTTCTCAAAGGCAAAAATCTATTGTAATTTTTGCTGAACATTAGAACTGCT
>NW_020692965.1:0-1124 GCF_002925995.2 Terrapene triunguis
GCTGAAGTGAAAAAACAGATTGACAGAGCCAGACGAGTACCCAGAAGTCACCTCCTACAAGACAGGCCCAACAAAGAAAATAACAGAACACCACTAGCTGTCACCTTCAGCCCCCAACTAAAACCTCTCCAGCGCATCATCAGAGATCTACAACCTATCCTGAAAGATGATTCTTTACTCTCACAGATCTTGGGAGACAGACCTGTCCTCGCTTACAGACAATCCCCCAACCTAAAGCAAATACTCACCAGCAACCACACATCACTGAACAAAAACACTGACCCAGGAACCTATCCGTGTAACAAAGCCCGATGCCAACTCTGTCCACATATCTATTCAAGTGACATCATCACAGGGCCTAATCACATCAGCCATACCATCAGGGGCTCGTTCACCTGCACATCTACCAATGTGATCTATGCCATCATGTGCCAGCAATGCCCCTCTGCCATGTACATTGGCCAAACCGGACAGTCTCTACGCAAAAGAATTAATGGACACAAATCTGACATCAGGAATCATAATACTCAAAAACCAGTGGGAGAACACTTTAACCTGTCTGGTCATTCAATGACAGACCTGAGGGTGGCTATCTTACAACAGAAAAACTTCAAAAACAGACTCCAACTAGAGACTGCTGAGCTGGAATTGATATGCAAACTAGATACGATCAACTCAGGATTAAATAAGGACTGGGAATGGCTGAGCCATTACAAACATTGAATCTATCTCCCCTTGTAAGTATTCTCACACTTCTTATCAAACTGTCTGTACTGGGCTATCTTGATTATCACTTCAAAAGTTTTTTTCTCTTACTTAATTGGCCTCTCAGAGTTGGTAAGACAACTCCCACCTGTTCATGCTCTCTGTATGTGTGTATATATATATCTCCTCAATATGTTTCACTCTACATGCATCCGAAGAAGTGGGCTGTAGCCCACGAAAGCTTATGCTCTAATAAATTTGTTAGTCTCTAAGGTGCCACAAGTACAGGGCCGGCTCCAGGCACCAGCTTCTCAAGCAGATGCTTGGGGCGGCCGTTCCGGACAGGGGCGGCAGTTCCAGGTATTCGGCGGCAATTCGGCAGACAGTCCCTCACTCCGCCTGGGAGTGAAAGACCTCCC
>NW_020692965.1:1224-9467 GCF_002925995.2 Terrapene triunguis
GCTGGGGCTCCAGCCTGAGCCTGGACATCTACACCGCAACTAAACAGCCCCATAGCCCGAGTCAGTGGGCACAGGCCGGCTGTGGGTGTTTAACTGCAGCGCAGACATACCCTGAGCTGCTCTGCAGCTGACACTGCCTCCTAAAGCTAGACTAGGTTTCAGACTGTGTGTCTCTCTCTCTCCCTCCCTCGCACACGCACACCATTGAGAGGAACGGTGGAGTAGGTACAGATGCTCCCAGCCCATTTAGCTCCCAATGAGCTGTTACACACAGATATGCCAGGAACCCCTGCAGAGTGGAGCTCCATGCTATAGTATGTGATCCCCCTGCACAGGTCCTGCCAGTTCAGCAGAGCAGAAACACTCTTCACATGCATGGAAGAATGGGCAGGATGGGCCGCGGCGAGGTTCTGTTCTGGAAAGGGACTGTGTAAAGGCCCTGTATGTGTTGCCTCCCAGCAGCTCCAGATCACATGTGTGCAGTTCTCTAGTAAGAAGGGACGGCAGATTCCATCTGGCCCCTGAGAGGCAAGCTGGGGTCTTTCTGGCTCTCTCACCGTCACTGTTGACCCGAGACAGCTGAGGTACCATATGGATGCTGGTCATGGGAAGGTGGAGAGAGACATGGTTTGAGGATAGCACCAGCTCTGGCAGCTGAGGCTATGACATCAGAAACCAAAGCTCCCAGAATGCTGCTCTATTGGGAAGTAACTTCCTTTTCCCAGAAGCTGGGTGTGGACTTCCTTCCCTTTTCTCTCAGTCAAATCAGAGACAGCATCTAGCTCTGTAGTGGGGTGGCCACCCGCTACTGCCATGAAGGGCTTGAAATCAGCCCTGGGAGAGGGCTGAGGCTCCTCTTGGGATCCAGCAAAGCCCGCCCACTGCTAAAGGACCTCCACAGGACCTGGAAACCAAATGATTCCGGGGGACAACTAATGAGATAACAGGGATGGGAGTGAGGTCAAAGGGTCAAACGAAGGGGACCTGACGGGGACACCGAGCAGAGAACCCCGGACAGTGCCCACTGCTCCTCGAACGAGAGGGCTGCTGCTAGGAAAAGCAGGAAGCCTCGGCTGATTGGGGAACCAGCCACAGATGTGGCCATGCCCCAATCAGGGCCCAGCTGGCCCTTATAAGAGGGCAGTGGGCCAGGAGCAAATGCTCTCTCTCTAGACGTGGAGAGGGATAGGCCTGGCTGCTAGGAGCTAAGCAGGGTACTAAGACTGGAGCAGGGCTGGGGGAAGGCTAGAGGAGCTGGGGAGCGCCGGCCTAGAAACCCCCCAGGCTGCAGGCCTTGTTAAAGGCCAAAGAAAGGTACTGGGGTTGCCGAGGGCAGCCCAAGGGTAGGCAGAGGCAGCAGGTCCAAACCCCCCTTGCCTATGATGAGTGGCATTTACACTGCAGTCTGCCCCAGTGAACGGGGGCTAGTTGATGACTGGCAGTGGCCATAGACTGAGGCGAGGTGGGGATAGAAGGTGGGGGTTCCCTGGGCAGGGGAGATCCAGATCTGTGAGGGTACTGCCAGGGGGCAGCACCCTGGCCTGAAAGGGGCACCGGGGTCCAGGAGGGACTTGGGCCCAGTGGCAAGCGAGAGCTAATTCCCTGGACGACCAGCAGGAGGCGCTGCAGGGGTGAGTCATGCCCTGTTACAAGCTCCCAAAAGATTAATGGGCCCTTGAGCTACTTTGGCTAACCAGTGAGATTAAACTGTCTGACCTAAGCAGGAAATACAGTACCTGGCAGTATTCTCTCAACTGCAAAGCCCCTGCCGTCTCCATGGCTAAACTCCCAATCTTGATGTCATGTTCCAGGACCATGGCGTAGAGCAGGTGGAGTGGCATGCAGACCTGGAGAGGCAGAGAGTGTGCATCGGAAATACCAGGTAGTCACAACAATTTCTCCAGGTTAAAAGAGCTTTTGCTTATTATGAACTGAAATGGTTGTCCATGTTGATTACAGCCATAACAAACACACACTGCACATCACAAAGCAGCATCAAAGGGAGTTTTTATTCTACGTTCCACTCCTTTGACATATTAAAAATGCATCCCTTTGTCTACTGCATAGAACAATCTTTGTTCCCTTTATAACCATATGGAAGAAAAAGGGAATTGTCCCAGCTCTGAGGGCTTTATTAACTATGACACTTAATGCTAGATAGAACTTTTGGAAGGAATATAAAACCTCCTGCTTCAGGATTTAAACCAATCTCTAACTATTAGGAGTTAGGATGAACTTTCATAGGAAGCAGATTACCCACAGCTGCCTACTGTGCAGTTTCTTGCACCTTCTCCTGAAGCTTCTGGTATTGGCCACTGGCAGAGACAGGATACTGGGCTAGATGGATAATGGGTCTGACCCAATCTGGGAATTCCCACGTTCTTATGTTATGTCGGCCTTTAGAAAAACCTTAATGCCCTTGCTTAGACTTGTACACAGCAAATTACTGAACTTATTTGCAGCATTGTGCTTTTAACAAATGGGAAATTGTGTCCTATAGGCCTCAACATGATTCAAAACAGATCTGATTTGACTCCATGAGTGATGTATACACAGTGGCACAATAAACCCTCTTGTACAGTGAAAGTAATCCAAGAAGGAAAATCCCAAAGAAATTATACCTGTTGTTTAATGGTAGATCGGCCTGATTCGGCTATCTTCACAATGCTTTTGGCAAACTCTATTTCTGTGAAAGGGAAGAACAGGTTAGTCTCTAGATCTTCGGTGGCAGAGGGATGTCTCCCAAGAACAGAGGTATTGCTCAGCCAGTATGTGATTTGGCATCATCCTAGAGGAGGTTCTAGGACTATAAGAACTTGTAGCCTGGCCTTTTCTGCTAAGAAATGATTCTGCATTTTAATATCTGGTTCAGACCCATGTTAGAAGAGCAACCTTTCACCTGTTCCTTGTTAGCTTATTTGAATCCACTACTGCCTGCAGTAACCCCCCCCCCGGCTCTGCAGAGAAACACCAAGCTATGAGAGTACAAGGTCTTAAAGCTGGCCTACTTCACCCTTATGCAATGAGATAATTTGGTATCATAAATGGAAGCAGAGGAGACATTATGGTTTCCATTAACGGGACTCACCATAATTCAGGCGTTTATCAATCCAGCTCAGCAGTTCTTTGACATATTTACACCACGTTTTGGCATATTCAAGGGCTGCATCAACACCACCTTCGCATTTTATCAGCATCTCATCAGCCTCTTCAACTGCAAAAATAAATCCAGATTCAGAAGGGCTTCAGAGGACAGGCAGAGGCTCCCCCATGGTGAATCTCTCTGATATCTTGGCTTGTGCCATCTTCAGATAACAGGTCATAGAAGAGATCTTTCATGGAACAACAAGGCTATACTAGCCTATTTCACAGCAATCTCCAATCTCACACCAACTCCCCAGCAAAGCCATATGAGTTTTAGGCAATTTAGATGCATTTGGTCCCCAATAAAATGTTTTATTAAGTTTATTTTTTGTAAATTAGAAGCCAGAGCCCATTGTGTGATGATGATGGGAGTGGCGAACTGCAGTTATGCTCCTTGAGGATGCTGAGACAGACTCACAGCACTGAAATCAGCAATTCTGAAAGAACTTCAAGCCAAAGTTGTCGTCATACAGATTAGAAAATGGCTTCTCTTCAATGTAAGATTCTCATGAGGGGAGACGTGGCTTTATATGGGACTTTATGATGCCAGTGATGAATACAGAACTGATGAGTCTATGAAAAGTGAGTAACAACAGCATTTCAAATACAGTAACTGATTTTAATTATTGGGCAAATATTTATTGTACTAAAAATTGACAGGCAGCTATAGTAATATAGTGAATTAATGTCTCAGTGCTCAAAAGTCAAAGTCAGTGTACGAAGGTAGGATGTTAGTGGGATAACAAGTGAAAACGTGTAAACAAGGGGCTCAGAGGAGGCATGAGGGATGTTCACCCCACACTTGCCTGGAAAGGGTTAATATAGATTGAGAATGGGGCTAATTAACCCAACAGGCCACAGCTGAGGGGAATCAGGTGGCTAAATAATCCCCTGACTACATGAGGCAGCCCATATGAGGAGGAAGGAGCAGCGTTGGATCTATAAAGACAAGTAGCCCACAGTTATTCCCTGGGAGTAGGCAGTTGGGAGGCTGGCAAACTCAGAGAGAGGGAAGGTAGGAGAAGGTTCAGGGAAAGGTGGCGAGGTCTATAAGGGAATAGACTTTAGCTGCTGATTAGAGGATCCCTGAGCTAGAACTCAGAGAAGAGGGTGGGCCTGGTTCCCTACCAGCCACTGGGTGAAAGGGAAGACTGCCTGAGACTGCTGGTGAGAAGGGACTTTGATACACAAGCCTGAAAGGGACTGGCTGGAGGGCTGAGTCATGAAGAGGCAACTCCTGGAGCAAGAGAGAGGCTGCAGACCAGCCAGAGAGGATGGAGAGATGATGTGCAAGTGATGATGTGCAAGGGGTGTTGGCCTTGCAGAGCTAATCCCCAGAGTGGCCAAGAAGAGATGCCGTTCTGGTGGCGAGTAGAGCACCCCATCTCATGGGGTTATAGGGAGCAACGTGAATACTGAGCTTTAGAGCCCCAAATAGACACGTGACTATACTCATCTCTGCTGGAATCTGCCATGACCATATAAGCTAATTGCAACCAGGGGACATCTGAATTGTACATTCTTTTTCATAGGTGGGGTACAAGAGCCAATGACAGAAAATGGATCAACTATTCTTGAGTCATCTATATATTTTACTTTGCTTCTCTTAAGTTACCTGTGATGTTTGTCTGCACCTGCCCCTCCAAATTGCTTTTGCTCTTGTAGAAACTTTCATCCACCTATGAAACAAAGAGGAAAAATATTATCCAGATGTTTAGAGGAATTTACCAAGAGCTGCTCTTAGAGTCTTCTTTCCTGGGAAGTTTTATGTAGTGAGGAAGGTGGCCAAAGAGTTGACAGACGGCTAGTGGCATAATATAAAATTCCACAACTTACAGGAATGTGGGGGACTGTGACAGGGTGTGCATACCCCGCACTAGGACTGCAGGGGTTAATTCCTCTCTTTAGGCCGAGGAGGCCTCGCCCCTGCTGGGCATGCTCTGGCTGGAGGCTAGGTATAAAAGGGAGCAACCCAATTCATTTGGGGCTGACCGCTGGAGAGGAAGGAGGTGTGCTGCAGACTCCTGCTGAAGAACCGCCGACACTTCATGACACGGAGGCCAGCCAGATGGCAGTGACCCCCAGGCTCCAGATGCCACAGAGGGAGGAGAGACCGGGGGAACCCTGAGACCCCAAGCTGCAGAGAAGCAGGTAGGAAGTAACCCAGGGAGCCTTTGCAGGGAGGTGGTTGGAGACCCGGAGACTAGCTCAGCGTGTTTCGGCTGGATCCCCGCTGAGCTGGTGGAAGGCAACCTTGCCACCGACAGGACCCTGGGTTGGGACCCAGTGGAGAGGGAGGGCCCGGGTCCCCCTATCCTGGCCGCCGCCCACCCTGGAGTGGTGGCCTGCCTCACCAGCCCTACTGATTGTGGGGGCCGCTCTACTGACTTGGGCCTCTAGGCTGCACAGCCTTGATTGCGAGGGCAGGTAGAGTGACTTTGGTTGTTAGGCCACATTACTCCAAGACCCAGAGGGGTCATGCAGACTTGCCCATGGGCCTATAACAACCCGTGCCCCATCCCAAAAGGGGATGAGGTGTCCATGATCCGTGACAGGGACAATTTTGCTTCTAACCCTGTTGGCTCTGGAGAAAAGCCTAAAAACATAACATGAGTACAGCCCAAAGGCTCAAAAACCTGAAGGCAAATAAAAAGAACCCCAAGTCTATTTTCAGAAATCTCAAGGTTTTTCATAGATTTGTAGAAATTAAGGCTAGAAGGATAATCATTAGATCATCTAGTCTGAGCTTCTATATGTCATTAAATGTCACTGAGACAATAATTTGCGTTGACTAAAGCAATTCTTTTAAGCAAATCTCATGATTTTTTGCTGCCTGACTCACGATTTTTGAACGCTTTGGGTTGACAGCATTGCCAACTTGTCGGACCTTTTGCATAGCACAGGTCCTAGAACTTTACCCAGTGATTCCTGGCATGGAGGAAATTACTTTTCCTTAATCAGCAAGAGTGAATCCAAACGGCATGCATCTGAAAATTCCGTGAAGTATTATCTGTTCTTTAGTCCCCAAAATAAAATTAGCCACGCTTCTCATTTTTTATTATATACAGGTTCTTCTAACACAGAGCTGGGTAACCTGCAGCCCGTCAGGGTAATCTTCTGGTGGCCCGCGAGACAGTTTGTTTACATCGACCATCTGCAGGCACGGCCATCTGCAGCTCCCAGTGACTGCAGTTCTCTGTTCCTGGCCACTGGGAGCTGCGGGGGGCCGTGCCTGCAGACGGTCGATGTAAACAAACTGTCTCGCGGCCTGCCAGCGGATTACTCTGATGGGCCGCAGGTTGCTCACCACTGTTCTAACACCATCATCAGTGTATCTGTGCACCTAGCATCTCTCTTTCTCTCCTTTGGTAAGAATCCTAACCAAAACAACTTCATTTCCCTTGCTAGAATAAATGTTACTTAATAATATCTCTATTGAAAAGGGTTCTCTCTCTTCACTTACCGGGAGCATCTCGCTCTCTGGGGTCAGGTCTGTGGGGTCTGTGCTGTCTGTGTCATCAATGAACATGTCAACTGTCCTGTAAAGTAAATAAACTGATTAAATAATAAAGACTTAAAGCTATCTTGGAAGCTGCAAAATGCAGGACTAGAACCATGGCACTTAATTTATTGCTGAGCCCATCTCTTCTGGGGTCTAAGATGCAGAATATGACTAGGAGAGAGGTCAATCTATAACCAGCTGGTTTTTGACCTGGCTTAGTCCAAATAATTTATATTATTTAAGAATCTAACCAGAAATGATAATTGTAGCTTTTAGTGGAGTTGGGGGATCCATGTCTCAGCTGAAGGTAGTCATTAGAAAGATAGAGGCCCAAATTCTGCTCTGTTAAACCCATTTAACCTCCATTACTTCATTGGGTTTCATGGATGTAACTGAGACCAAGCTTATGGAGCATACATCAAGGAGGGGTTTTAGTGCAACTGTAGCTATTGCACACCCAGCTGAAGCCATCAGTGGGTGTCTGTGCCTATCCCAGAGTTAACTAGAGCAACAGAACAAACATGCCCAGCAGAATGAGCTCTCCACCTTTTATCTGTTTGAATTTTAACTGAACTACTGTTGTTGTTATAATCCCCGCCATTTTAATATGCTACAAAGCAATACAGATTCTCAATAAACCCTTATCTGCTTTTGCAATGGGCCTCCCTTTATTATTTCATATGGATTTCTTTCTTTTACAAATTAAATAGTTTTATGTGAGATAGTACACTTTAGCGGGCAAACATAAAACACTTGAGAGAAGACAGACATTTCCTTCAGTGTTTGATCATCTAATATAGGGCCAAGTGTGGAATTTACACTAGTGAGCACTGATGCACGCAAGTAGCCCCATTCACTTCAAGTGGTCACCATCACAGGTGAGGATTCTACAATCAGGCTCAGAATGTGTGTGGATTAAGGCTGAAAGACATGAGCTTCAGAGCAGAGACTGTCGTTAGCTCTGGACAGCACCTAGCACAATGGGACCCTGAATCAGGTTGGCCTCTAGGTGCTACTACGAGATACATATTAAATGACAATAACAACAATGGGCCAGATTCTGCTCTCACTGGTGTAAATCCAGAGCTCCCTGAAAACATCCTCTAGTAAGACGCTGCAAAGTTCAGAAGAAAGGAAGGTGATTGATAGCCTAGGAAGCCTGGAAGATAGTAGTTAGTAAAGTAAATCCAAATTATAGGCAGAAAATCTCTAACCTAGAGAAAAAGAAGCAGGGAGGGGACTCTGATAATTTTTCTAAACATGAAAAAGGTATTAATAAGCAATGGAGGTAATGAGTCACAAAGAACATATAGAGTGAATGTGTAAACACTGTAAAAGAAGGAAAGGGAAAAAGCAGATATGGATGGTTAAGGCCCCATGGAACCAGTCCCATCCTATTTGTATACATACGCATTTCCAAGTGAGATTTCTAAGGCGTCCAGACTCCGGAAAATCTCACTGTACCGCTTCTTGTTTTCAGACCCTCTCACTTGATGGTTGAGACCTGGAGGTAAGTAGGAAAGAGAAACAGTTTTGCTAAGAAATCCCAATGGGCCTGATCCAATGTCCACTGAAGTCACTGGGAGCCCTGTGCATT
>NW_020692966.1:0-1088 GCF_002925995.2 Terrapene triunguis
TAGCTCTATTGTGCACCCAGGCAGCCCCTGCAGGGAAACTGAGGTGCATAGGAGGAGTCTTTAAATTTCACAGATATTGAGACTTGCAAACTGTGCTTTACCCACCCCCTTTTCACATAGCATGAATCTCAATAATACCGCTCTCTAAAGCAACAAGTCAATTGCAAATTAAGAGACAGATTCACCAGTACACTTTATCGGATTTGTGTTGTTCTAATGATGCCAATTAGCATTAACTTTAAATGGCCAATGCGTCCTGGCTGCTTTAGGCTGTTCTAGTATACCAGCAAATCTGACCTTGAAAGTTAAAATTAAAATAAAATGATTAAAGATTGACACTGCATATCTTCTAATAATTAGAAATATCATAGTAGCATTTTCTTTTGATTCCTTGTTTGGTGATCATGTGTGAAATTTTCGGTAATTAAAAATTAACGAAACTCATACAAAATGTACATTAAGATGAAGTTATGGTTGTGAGTATATATCAGTAATGTAAGGGTAAAAAAGATTATAGGGGTTTTATAATTTTTCCCATCCCATCTTGACTTTGTAGTGACGACATGAGGGAGACGAGTTTGGAAAAAAGTCTTTAAAAAAATCAGTTTTAGCTGAACTGAGGTCACAAAAACGAAAACATTTATTGTCCTACGGTTATTGCATGGTGTCACTACAGGGAAGAGTTAAGGTTGTGTTAACTGTGTATTTTCATTTCTTAACCTATTTGTACTACTTTTTAAATGTAACTTTAATGTTGAATTTCCTGCATTTCTGGTGCTTAGTTTGGGGAAAATTTAAAGCATTCCTGTAATGTGTTTTAGTGCTATGGACTCTCTACCTTAACTCCCTCTAAACTTAATTTTTTTGTATGATAAAATTTTCAAAGGCTCCCAAATTGCTTAGGAGCTTAAGTCTCTGGAAATAAACGGGACATGATCTCCTGAGTTGTTTAGGTGATTTTGAACATTTTATCCTCAGTTCTTAATTTCTAATCTATCTATAATCAGGTGTGTGGTACATAAAACAAGAAGAATTCCTAGAGTAAATTCCTGGTAAGATGGTTGTATAAATTAAGGCAACTTTCTGAG
>NW_020692967.1:0-2207 GCF_002925995.2 Terrapene triunguis
AAGTAATGCACATTGGAAAAAATAACCCCAACTATACATACAATATGATGGGGGCTAATTTAGCTACAAGGAGTCAGGAAAAAGATCTTGGAGTCATCGTGGATAGTTCTCTGAAGACGTCCACGCAGTGTGCAGAGGTGGTCAAAAAAGCAAACAGGATGTTAGGGATCATTAAAAAAGGGATAGAGAATAAGACTGAGAATATCTTATTGCGCTTATATAAATCGATGGTACGCCCACATCTCGAATACTGCGTACAGATGTGGTCTCCTCATCTCAAAAAAGATATACTGGCACTGGAAAAGGTTCAGAAAAGGGCAACTAAAATGATGAGGGTTTGGAACGGGTCCCATATGAGGAGAGATTAAAGAGGCTAGGACTCTTCAGCTTGGAAAAGAGGAGACTAAGGGGGGATAGGATAGAGGTCTATAAAATCATGAGTGATGTGGAGAAAGTAGATAAGGAAAAGTTATTTACTTATTCCCATAATACAAGAACTAGGGGCCACCAAATGAAATTAATAGGCAGCAGGTTTAAAACAAATACAAGGAAGTTCTTCTTCACGCAGCGCACAGTCAACTTGTGGAACTCCTTGCCTGAGGAGGTTGTGACGGCTAGGACTATAACAGCGTTTAAAAGAGAACTAGATAAATTCATGGTGGTTAAGTCCATTAATGGCTATTAGCCAGGACGGGTAAGGAATGGTGTCCCTAGCCTCTGTTTGTCAGAGGGTGGAGATGGATGGCAGGAGAGAGATCGCTTGATCATCGCCTGTTAGGTTCACTCCCTCTGGGGCACCTGGCATTGGCCACTGTCGGTAGACAGGATACTGGGCTAGATGGACCTTTGGTCTGACCCGGTACGGCCATTCTTATGTGTCACGGAGTATGGGGGACTCAGGGCCCTGCACCCCCGGCGTCCTGCGATTCACCATGACTCTCAGCCAGCCAGTAAAGCAGAAGGTTTATTTAGGCGACGGGAATACAGTCCAAGACAGGTCTTGCAGGCACAGACAACAGGACCCCCCTCAGTTAGGTCCATCTTGGGGTCCCCGGGCACCCTAGCCCCCCTGGGAGGTCAGAGCCCTCCCTGCCTCCCAGCCACCTCACCAGCCAGCTTCCCAGACTCTGCCTTCAGCGACCCCTCCCACAGCCTTTGTTCAGTTTCCCGGGCAAAGGTGTCACCTGGCCTCTAACCCCCTCCTGGGTTCTCATGTTACATGCTCAGGTATTCTCCGTCGGTCAGTCTCCCATCCCCCAATGCCGACTATCCTAGCCACACTCCCCTGTCAGCATTCACAGACCATAGTAAGAACAGTCCCAGTTCGTCACACATCCCCAGCTGGGATGGGTCATTCAGTCCTTTGTTCAGAGCTTCTGTTTGTAGCAAGGTCCCTCCAGAGGTAAGAAGCAGGATTGAAGACAAGATGGAGATGAGGCATCAGCCTTATATAGTCTCTTGCCATGTGGTCTCTGCTTTCTTTGTCCCAAAGACACCTATCCAGCACATGGCCTGGAAAAACCTCAGAGCTCTGTCCATAGGCCTGTCCCTGCCTTGCTTAGTCACAAGGTGTATCTGCTTCTCTCAATGGGTCAGTTGTAGCTGATGGGCCTTAATGGGCCATCAAGCAGGCTAGGCAGAGCTGATGCCACATTGTCTGTGTCCCTGCAGCCCCTTCGCACTGTCCCCACGTGTCTCTGTGCCCCAACTCAGCCACCTCCCTTCCCCCACGTGGCCCTGATCTGTTCTAGCGCCACAGGGACCCCTAGTGGGCAAAAGGCGGAACTGCAGCAACTTTCCGGCAGAAGTTATTTTCTGCAGGGGCGGGAAATTATGCACAGCACATGAATTATGCGCACAGTGGCGCAGAATTCCCCCCAGGAGTAGAAGGTGACAGGGCAGGAGGGATCCAGGGTTGAAAGTGCCATTTCAGCTCCGAACGAGGCTCCTTTCAGCCCTGCAGAAATTATTCGAGTTCCTAAAGGAGCCGAGTGCCGCGGGTTTCATTCCCGGTTCTCCCTTCCCCGCCTCCTGTGCAGACAAAGCACAACGGCAGCCGTGAGAATGATTCCTGCTCCCAGCACCAGCAGCCGGATGGTCCAGTGATGTGGGGACAGCGTTCGACGTCCGGGCTCAGACTGGGTTGTGTTCCCCTGCAGACCGGGCCGGGTCGTGTTCTGAGCAGGGGGACCTGAGAGAGAGAGAGA
>NW_020692967.1:2307-6473 GCF_002925995.2 Terrapene triunguis
GAGTGAGGGGCACCGGCAGAGTGGGGGAAGGGGAGACGGGGGCGGGGAAGGGAAGATTGAAGCAGGGCAGGACTGGGAGGCAGGCTGGGGGACGGAACGGGGATACAGGGGCAGGGCAGGACCGGGGGGCAGGCTGGGGGCAGGACAGGGAAGACGGGGGCAGGGGAGGACCGGGGGGCAGGACTGGGGGCAGGGAAGGGGAGACGGGGGCAGGGCAGGACCGGGGGGCAGGCCGGGGGCAGGGCAGGGGAGACGGGGGCAGGGCAGGGGAGGACCGGCGGGCAGGACTGGGGGCAGGGAAGGGGAGACGGGGGCAGGGCAGGACCGGGGGGCCGGCCGGGGGTGGGGAAGGGGAGATAGGGGCAGGGCGGGGGGGTACCTGTGACGACGAGGTGGGTCCCAGACCCCAGCAGCAGACAGGGCTGCCCCGAGAGCAGCAGGACGAGGTGGCAGCGATAGACGCCCGAGTCGTTGCCCCGCAGGGCTCGGATGCTCAGGACGCTGGTGGAGCCGTTCTCCAGCCGGGCCTGGCCCAGCCCCGTCGCCAGGTGCCCCCGGGCGGCGGGGGGGGTTCCACAGTGCAGCTCATCTCCAGGGACGCCCCCTCTGGCCGGGCTGCCCACGGGGGGCGCTGCCCCACCCAGAACTCGGAGCCCCCCAGGCAGCGACCTGGGTGGGGGAGGAGAGTCAGAGCTGGGAGACGCTGGCCAGGCCCCCTGTGACGGAGCGGGGAGGGGGGCGGGCTGGCCTGGGGATGGGGCGGGGGAGTTGTACTGGGACTGGGATATCGGGGGTGACTTTACGCTCAGGTATTGTCCCTCAAGTGACCTGAGAGCCCGGGGGGGCTGGGGCCAGGTGACACCTGCCCGGGAAACTGGCCCAAGGCTGGGGGAGGAGCCGGGGGGGGTGAGACGGCTGGGGGGGGGGTTCAGTTGGGAGCTGGCTGGGGAAACTGAGGGAGCCCCAGGGCCGGAGTCTGGGCTCCCTGCCCCCCCAAGATGGACCCGACTGAGGGGTCCCGTTCTCTGTAGCTACAAGCTCTGGTTTAGACCATGTTCCTGTCGTCTAATAAACCTCTGTGTCACTGGCTGGCTGAGAGTCCCGGGGAATGGCAGGAAGTGGGGAGTGCAGGGCCTTGTCTCCCCCACAGTCCGTGACACCCCCCCACCGAGATCCCCCCCACCCTGCACTAGATTGGGGCTCCCTCACCACCCAGCCTCCCCCACCCGAGACCAGGGCCCTCTTGTGGCCCAGCCCCCACCCGCCAGCCGCAGGAGAGTGGCCCAGAGCAGCAGGCGCATGGCGGCCGAGCGCCCACCCCACACGCAGCCCCCGGCCCTGGCGATGCGATGCCTGGTGGGGGGAGCAGCGGCGCCTGCCTGAGTTTGCAACCAGCCTGGCACGACAGCTCCCCCCGTGGGGCCGGCTCCCGCTGCCCCCTGCCCCACGCCCGGCTGGCTCTGTGGGGCCCAGCACGCGGCTCTGAGCTCAGAGTCCCTGGGGGCAGGAAATGGGTTGGGGGCAGGAAACGGGTTGGGGGCAGTGACCAGCGGACGAGCTGTGGGCTCTGATGCGGAGACAGGCGCAGGGCAGGAAATGGCAGCGAGAGCCAGGGGGAGGCAGAACTACCCGGCCCCCACCCCCACACAGCTCCATGTAGCCAGCCCCACACCCCTGTCTACCTAGCCCCCCTGCCCTCAGCCAGCCAGCCCGACCCCCGCCCCGCCATCCCCATCTAGCCACCCAGCCCCCCGCCCCCACACAGCTCCATGTAGCCACCCCCACACACCCCATCTATGCAGCCCCCCACCTGCCCCACACCCGTCTACCAGCCCCCCGCCTGCCCCCACATCCCCATCTAGCCCCCCAGCCCCCCACCCACACAGCACCATCTACCCAGCTCCCCACCCCCCCAGGCACCCAGCTCCCCACCTGTCACGGAGTATGGGGGGACTCAGGGCCCTGCACCCCCGGCGTCCTGGGATTCACCATGACTCTCAGCCAGCCAGTAAAGCAGAAGGTTTATTTAGACGACAGGAATACAGTCCAAGACAGGCCTTGCAGGCACAGACAACAGGATACCCCACAGATGGGTCCATCTTGGGGTCCTTGGGCACCCCAGTCCACCTCCTGGGGTCAGAGCCCTCCCTGCCTTCCAGCCACCTCACCAGCCAGCTTCCCACACTCCCCCTTCAGCGACCCCTCCCACAGCCTTTGTTCAGTCTCTGGGGCAAAGGTGTCACCTGGTCCCAGCCCCCTCCTGGGTTCTCATGTTACAGGCTCAGGTATTTTCAGTCAGTCTCCCATCCCCCAATGCCGGCTATCCCAGCCACACTCCCCTGTCAGCACTCACAGACCACAGTAAGAACAGACCCAGTTCGTCACATCTCTCCCCCCTCCGAGACCGAACTGAGCGGGGTCACTTCAGCCAGTGACCCGGGGAAGTTCGAACCTACCCCCGTTCCCATGGATGCCCCAGCATCCCTCCCATTCCTTGGTGAGAATTACACCAGGCCCCTCCAGTTTCACGCCCCCCCTTAGGTCGGGGGTGCTCGATGGCACTCGTAGTTCGCATGTGGGAAGGTTTATGCGGCCCGTGCCCTTTTCCTACCCCAATACCCCTGGGGTTCCAACTGGGCTGGGGTCTTCTCCCAGCACTCCAGTCTGGAGGTCTGTGCTTTGGGCTCTCTTGGTTCAGAGCCCCCCTTTTAACCTTGGCCACCCTCTGGAAAGGCTCCTCTATGCTGGGCAAGGGTCCTAAGGCCGTTTTCCCCTTGTCCCGGGCCTTCCTCCCCCTCTGACAGGGGTCACAGGATCGGCAGTACTGCCGGACAGTAACAAAGGCCCCAGGCCAGTAAAAGCTCCGTAGCAGCCTCTGCTGGGTACGCCAGGTTCCCTGGTGCCCTGAGAGGGGAATGTCATGGGCCCGGTACAGCAGCTGGCGGCGATACTTCTGGGGTACCACCAGCTGTCTCCTGATCCCCCCTGACTCCATCTTCCCTGGGGGAGCCCATTCTCGGTACAGGAACCCCTTCTCCCACAGGAACCTTTTCCGGTAGCCTCTCCCCATGGTCTGTACCGCACCGAGGTCGGCCAGGTCCCTTATCTTCCGCAAGGAGGGATCTTTCTGCACCTCGGCCTGGAACTCAGCAGCTGGGACAGGGATGGCCACCTGCTCTCTCTCGCCGGCTGGGTCTGAAGCCGCAGCCTCCCTGAGCCGTGTCCCTGGGTGTTCCCTCCCCACCAGGTTAGGGTCCTGCGCCTCGGGCAAGGCACCCTCCCCAAGGTCAGGGCGCAGTGCTCCTCGCCGGCTCTGACTGCGGGTCACAACCAGTGCATTCTGGGGGTTGCTTGGCCAGTCCTCCAGGTCCCCCCCATCAACACCTCAGTGGGCAAATACGGGTGTACCCCCACGTCCTTGGGGCCCTCCTTGGGCCCCCACTTCAGGCGTACCCTCGCCACAGGTACCTTGAATGGGGTCCCACCCACCCCCGTCAGAGTCAGGAAGGTGTTGGGCACCATCCGATCTGAGGCCACCACCTCGGGCCGGACCAGTGTCACCTCTGCGCCCGTATCCCAGTATCCATCGACCTTCCTCCCATCCACTTCCAGGGGAACAAGGTACTCTCTCCGGAGGGACCGCCCCGCGCCCACCGTATAAACCAAAAACCCTGAGTCTAGAGCATCCAGCCCCCCAGAGGAGCTGGCCTGGAGCTCTCCTTCCTCCTTAGCAGGTGGTATTCTGCCAGCCCCCCTTCCCTGGGAGTGCTGCCTCTCGCCCGGCTGGGTCTCTACCCAGTCAACCCTCTGTGGGTCTGGTCTGCTCAGTCTGTCCCTGAGTCTGGGGCACTGGGCCCGTATGTGACCTCTCTGGTCACAGTGATAGCAGACCATGTCCCATGTGTCCCCTCGAGCCGGTCGGTGGTCCCTGACCCTGGGCATTCCCCATGGGAGGGGATACCCCACATCCCCCTTTTGGGAGGTACCCGGGTGACTCTCTCTCTGCATCGCAGCGGGCCTGCTCCTTTGGGACTCCTCCCTGCCAGCCCCTGACCGGCTCTTCACAAACTCATCGGCCAGCCGGCCGGCATGTCACGGGTTCTCTGGTTTTTTGTCCACCAACCACAGCCTCAGGTCGGATGGGCACCGCTCATACAGTTGCTCCA
>NW_020692968.1:0-11710 GCF_002925995.2 Terrapene triunguis
ACCCTCTCCAATTTCTCCACATCTTCCTTGAAATGTGGTGCCCAGAACTGGACACAATACTCCACTTGAGGCCTAACCAGCGCAGAGTAGAGCGCAAGAATGACTTCTTATGTCTTCCTCACAACACACCTGTTAATGCATCCCAGAATCATGTTTGCTTTTTTTGCAACAGCATCACACTGTTGACTCATATTTAGCTTGTGGTCCACTATAACGCCTAGATCCCTTTCTGCCGTACTCCTTCCTAGACAGTCTCTTCCCATTCTGTATGTGTGAAACTGATTGTTCCTTCCTAAGTGGAGCATTTTGCATTTGTCTTTGTTAAACTTCATCTTGTTTACCTCACACCATTTCTCCAATTTGTCCAGATCATTTTGACCAGCCTCCCCGGCCCACTCACTGCTGTGCAGGGCTGTAAGTGTGTCCATTGCTGGACAGCAAGAATTCTTGCCCATTTCCCTTCCGGCTGGAGCAGGATTGGAGTGTGTTTGTGTTAATGACATTGCTGTAGATTATTGTTCATTCCCCATCTTGACAATTCAGACAGTCCCTTTCCCATTCAGATCTCCAGCATCTTGTTCCAATAGCAGGGGTCCAGTTTTCTCTGGGGCACTGACACGTTTCAGGGGGTTGGCGAGTGAACTCAGCCTTGCATTCCGTCCTTGATGGGGCGGGACAAGGGTGGTCAGTTTTGTTGGGTCAGAAAGTTGGCAACCCTAGATCCAGGAGAAACAAACACCCAACGAGGCTGGCCAGGGGCAGGACATCAGCTTGGAGGGGAGGGGTGGGGGTGGCATTGACATCACAAAGGCCTGTTGCAGGAACTCGGCCTATTGGGCAAAGGTGGTGGGGAGAGGGTGACCTCACAGAGAGACCCTGACATCAGCCGGGCAGGACAGAGGTGCAGGGCCAGGCCAGTCTCTGAGAACCCCCAGGCTTTGCTGCCGCAAATCTCCTTCGCGAGGTCTCTCCTCGAGGACTGAGAGAGAATTAGGAGTCACGGATGTGAGCATGGGGAGGAACCTCTGTGGAGTTTTCTCCTTTCCTACCACTGATTGTGCCGAAAACAAACTTCCCTTTTCCAAGGTAAGAGGCCCAGAGAGGTTTGGAACCTGTTCAGTCTGATCCGCCTGGTGCAGGAAGCATTCTAGGCCCAGAAAACACTGGCTTAAGGTGGCCGAATTTGATTTCCTGCCTAGGACTTTGACGCTTGGAATCCCTGGGGACATTGGGGTTTATCCTTTTTGGTTTCCCTTTTCCTCTTTCCTCCCTCCTTTCTCCTCTTCTCTTGCTTCTTTTTCCCCTTTCCCCGGCTTCCCTCCCTCTACCAAGAAGGGGTGTGTGGAGTGTGGATGGGGTGGGGGGTGCTCTCATTGCGGGAAGTCCTCACAAAGAGGTGAGGCTGGATCTGAGAGTGATCCCCTCTGATGGTGACCTGGGCTGTCCTTTGGGACATCTGGTGAGACCTCTCAGCCTCCTGCCCCTCAGAGTCTCAGTGCTGATTGGCTGAGCAGGGGGCTATCGCCAGCGAGGAGACTCGGGTCCTTTTGGCCTCTTTTCAAATCAGGCAAATAAGTCACAACCAATCCAATGTATGGGATTAATCTTGCTGCTTCTCTCCATTAATTGTCTCTTAGAAGGTCATGATTTCCTCTAATGGTATAGGTCTTCTAAAATACTTGCTGAATAATTACTATGAACCACTGTTGGTCTGTAGCTCACTTGAGAGCACTTTATTCTGATCAGTCACTCTATGAAATTCAAGATGTCTCAGATAGGTTGAAAGTCAGGAGCAGTGTTTCCTCACATTTTTTATGTCCATGTGCAGAATGAATTTTGTGATGTGCACCAATATGTGCAATTTTGTTATGTGACACATCACCTGTATATTGCTGCACATCACAAAATTCATTCTGCACATGGACGGTGTGTGGCAGGGGTGAGGATGAAGGGTTCACAGTGTGGGAGGGGGCTGAATTGGGGCAGAGGGTTGGGGTGTGGGCTTTGGGGTGGGGCTGGGAATGAGGGACAGAGGCTTGGGGTGCAGGGGGTGAGGGCTCTGGCTGGGGGTGCGGGCTTTGGGATGGGGCTAGGAATGAGGGGCTCAGGGCTAGGGCAGAGGCTTGTGGTGCAGGGTAGAGGGCTCCGGCTGGGGGTGTGGGCTCTGCAGTAGGGCTGGGAATGAGGGGCTCAGGGCTGGAGCAGAGGGTTGGGGTGCAGGGGGGTGAGGGCTCCGGCTGGGGATGCAGGCTCTGGGCTGGGACTTGGAATGAGGGGTTTGGGGAGCAGGTTGCCCAAGGGAGAGAGGACTCCCCCCAGCCCTCTCTCACCATAGCAGCTCAGGGCCAGGTGAGAGAGTACCTGTCTCCTGGCCACAGCAGCTCTGGTGGGGCTGGGCGGGGGCTGGGGGAGGGGACAGGATTTATTTTTCCTAAGTCAAAACGGGGAAGGGAAGGAGTTATGCTTCAGTTTTTACCTTATAAACTTTGGTCCTGTCTAATATATAAGACACTATGGGAATAAGACACCATGTCGTGTGGTGACATCACAAGAGCAGAGGGTGTGAGAACTGCAGCAACCGAGAGGGCAGGGGATTTAGAGTCAGATTGTTTCAAATGCTGCATTCGTCGGCTGACATTTAACAGCAATGCTTAGCTAACAGAATGGAGAAAGGAATTCTCTGCTAAAGATTCCACCTGCCCCTTTGGCCAACTCCACCCCTTCCCTGAACAGAGTGTGCTCAGAACAACACCCCTCCCCCACACACACACAAGCCCACAGCTGGGCACCCAGCACAAAGCAAGGGAGGGCATTGTTTGGTTTGTTTTATTTTTACTTTGCAAAAGGTTTTTTCAAAAGCATTTTCTGCCCCTCTTACCCATGGTAAGGAAGCAGATGGTTGGGGGGAAGGGAACCTGAGAGTGGCGGAGCCAGGGCAGTGGGGGGAAGTTGCCGGAGGCTGAAGAGGGCAACGGGGGGCTGAAGGTGACCAGGTGCGCTGACGGGAAGGGAACAGTTGGGGGAGGCTGAACGGGGCGATGGGGGGCAGTTGGAGGAGGCTAAAGGGGGCGATGGGGGGAAGGGGACATTTGGGGGGAGGCTGAAGGGGGCAATGGGTTGAAGGAGGCTGGGGCAGAGTGGCAGTTGTGGGGGCTGCTCATCCCCATGGGAGGGGAGGAGGAAGAGGAGCTGCCCTTGTATCAGAAGCTGTTTCCTATTAGAACTTGCAACTTCACTGTTCCTGAGCAGGGTCCTGTGATCAAAGGGGAACTAGATGGGTTCATGGAGGACAGGTCCAGCAATGGCTGTTAGCCGGGATGGGCAGGATGTGTCCCTAACCTCTGTCTGTCAGAAGCTGGGAATTGGGCAACAGGGGATGGGTCACTGGATGATTCCTGTCTGTTCATTCCCTCTGGGGCACCTGGCACTGGCCACTGTTGGCAGACAGGACACTGGGCTAGATGGACCTTTGGTCTGACCCAGTCTGGCCATCCTTATCTTCTAATGTTCTTCTCACATGCTCAGTAACATCTGCAAGTTGCTGCCCTCACGCGCCATCAGAATCTACTCCCTGCAATCAAAGGCAGGGACTATCCCCCTGAAGGGGAGAAATCGGAGGGGAGGAATGGGCAGAGGGACAAAACTGGGACAAGCTCATAGACTCATAGACTTTAAGGTCAGAAGGGACCATTATGGTCATCTAGTCTGACCTCCCGCATGATGCAGGCCACAAAAGCTGACCCACCCAATTTCCTTTATCTAAGCTGTTGAAGTCTCCAGATCGTGATTTAAAGACTTCAAGTCGCAGAGAATCCTCCAGCTTGCGACCCCTGCCCTATGCTGCAGAGGAAGGCAAAAAACCTCCAGGGCCTCTGCCAATCTACCCTGGAGGAAAATTCCTTCCCGACCCCAAATATGGCGATCAGTAGAACCCCGAGCATACAGGCAAGATTCTCTAGCCGGACCCACATTTTACCAGCGATGGCACGTTATTGCCTAATTGACTAAAATCACGTTATCCCTTCAAACCATTCCCTCCATAAACTTATCTAGCCTAATCTTGAAGCCAGGGGGGTCTTTCGCCCCCACCGTTTCCCTCGGAAGGCTGTTCCAGTATTTCACCCCTCTGACGGTTAGAAACCTTCGTCTAATTTCAAGCCTAAACTTCCCCACGGCCAGTTTATATCCATTCGTTCTCGTGTCCACATTAGTACTGAGCTGAAATAATTCCTCTCCCTCCCTGGTATTTATCCCTTTGATATATTTAAAGAGAGCAATCATATCCCCCCTCAGCCTTCTTTTGGTTAGGCTAAACAAACCGAGCTCCTCGAGTCTCCTTTCATAGGAAAGGTTTTCCATTCCTCGGATCATCCTAGTGGCCCTTCTCTGTACCCGTTCCAGTTTGTGTTCATCCTTTTTAAACATGGGAGACCAGAACTGCACGCAGTACTCCAAATGAGGTCTCACCAGCGCCTTGTATAACGGAAGCAGCACCTCCTTGTCCCTACTAGAAATACCTCGCCTAATGCATCCCAAAATCGCATTAGCTTTTTTCACAGCCACGTCACATTGCCGGCTCATAGTCATCCTGTGATCAACCAGGACTCCGAGGTCCTTCTCCTCCTCCGTCACTTCCAACCGAAGCGTCCCCAGCTTATAACTAAAATTCTTGTTAGTCATCCCTAAATGCATCACCTTACACTTCTCACTATTAAATCTCATCCTATTATTATTACTCCAATTTACAAGGTCATCCAAGTCTCCCTGCAGAATATCCCGATCCTTCTCCGAATTGGCAATGCCTCCCAACTTTGTGTCATCCGCAAACTTTATAAGCCCACTTCCTACATTCGGCTCCGAGGTCAGTAATAAATAGATTAAATAAAATCGGACCCAAAACCGAACCTTGAGGAACCCCACTGGTGACCTCCCTCCAACCTGACAGTTCACCTTTCAGCACTACCCGCTGCAGTCTCCCCTTTAACCAGTTCTTTATCCACCTCTGGATTTTTATATCGATCCCCATCTTTTCTAATTTAACCAATAATTCCTCATGCGGTACCGTATCAAACGCTTTACTAAAATCGAGGTATATTAGATCCACCGCATTTCCTTTATCTAGAAGGTCTGTTACCTTCTCAAAGAAGGAGATCAGGTTGGTTTGGCACGATCTGCCTTTCGTAAACCCATGTTGTAATCTGTCCCAATTGCCATTCACCTCAAGGTCCTTAACTACTTTCTCCTTCAAAAGTTTTTCCAAGACCTTACATACTACAGATGTTAAACTAACAGGCCTGTAGTTACCTGGGTCACTTTTTTTCCCCTTCTTGAAAATAGGAACCACATTAGCTATTTTCCAGTCCAACGGTACCACCCCCGAGTTTACAGATTCATTAAAAATTATCGCTAAGGGGCTCGCAATTTCTCGCGCCCGTTCCTTCAATATTCTAGGATGAAGATCATCCGGTCCGCCCGATTTAGTCCCGTTTAGCTGGTGAAGTTTGGCTTCCACCTCTAATACTGTAATGTCAATCCCCCCACCTTTATTCCCCTCTGTTCTGCTCCCTCTATTCCTAAGCCCTTCATTAGCCTTATTAAAGACCGATGCAAAATATTCATTTAGATATTGTGCCATGCCTAAATTATCCTTAATCTCCACTCCATCTACATTCTTCAGCAGTCCCACTTCCTCTTTCTTTGTTTTCTTCCTATTTATATGGCTATAAAACCTCTTACTATTGGATTTAATTCCCCTCGCAAGGTCCAACTCTACACGGCTTTTGGCCTTTCTCACCGCATCCCTACATGCTCTGACCTCAATAAGGTAGGTTTCTTTGCCGATCCCTCCCCTCTTCCATTCTTTGTACGCTTTCTGTTTTTTCTTAATCGCCCGTTTGAGACGCCCGCTCATCCAGCTAGGTCTAAATCTCCTGCCTAATAACCGTTTTCCCTTTCTCGGTATACAGGCCTCGGACAGCTCGTGCAACTTCAACTTGAAACAATCCCAGGCGTCATCTGCCTTTAGATCCCTAAGTATGTTAGCCCAATCCACTTCCCTAAGTAGTTGCCTTAATTTATTAAAGTTGGCCTTTTTGAAATCATAAACCTTAGTCACAGTTTTATTTCTGTTAATCCTTCCATTTAGTTTAAACCGAATTAGCTCATGGTCACTCGAGCCAAGGTTGTCCCCTACAACCATTTCCTCAACGAAGTCCTCACTACTCACCAGCACCAAATCTAAAATTGCATCCCCCCTCGTCGGCTCAGTTACTACTTGATGAAGGAATTCATCTGCTAGCACGTCTAGGAACATCTGAGCCCTATTATTGTTACTAGCATTTGTTCCCCAATCTATATCTGGGAAGTTAAAGTCCCCCATAATTACACAGTTCTTATTAGTTTTTACTTCCCTAAAAACATTAAATAGTTCTCTGTCCGCATCCAGGCTAGATCCCGGCGGTCTATAGCACACCCCGAGCACTATCTCAGGGGAGGCTTTAGTAGTTCTTTTACCCAGTGTAATTAGTGCCCAGACAGACTCAGTCTTATCCATTCCATCACTTATTATTTCTTTACATTTTACCTCATCATTGACATACAATGCCACTCCCCCACCTTTACCTTTTTTCCGGTCATTCCTAAACAGCACATACCCTTCCATACCTGTACTCCAGTCATGACTACCGTTCCACCAAGTTTCGGTTATTCCTACGATATCTGGTTTCATTTCTTGGACCAGGAGCTCCAATTCCTCCATTTTGTTACCTAGGCTTCTCGCGTTGGTGTATAAACATCTTACTGTATGCTGTCTATCCTTTCTCCCATTAGTTATGCAATTTGGTACGGACCCCATACTGTCCATCCGCCCCCTCCTTCTTATGTCCAATCCCCTACCCCTATCTATATCTGTGCTTATCTCTTCACTCTCCTTTTCAGTGTTGGAATCTGGCATGGAGATTAACTGGACATCTCCCAACCGTCTCCCCCAAATTCCTAGTTTAAAGCCCTTTTGATGAGATGAGCCAGCCTCCCTCCCAGAAGTCTATTTCCTTCCCTACTCAGGTGAAGTCCATCCCGTGAGAACAGCTGTCTGTCCCCGAAAGCCTCCCAGTGGCCATACATCCCAAAGCCCTCCTTATAGCACCACTCCCTTAGCCAGCTATTTATCCTCATAATTCTGTCAGCCCTTTGCTGTCCTTCTCTAGGAACAGGCAGAATCCCACTGAAGATAATCTGAGCCTCAACTTCCTTAAGCGTCTTCCCCAGCCTGGCATAATCCCCCTTAATTCTCTCTAGCGAGAACCTAGCCGTGTCATTCGTTCCTACGTGAAGGATGATCAAGGGGTTCTTACCCGCTCCTTTTAGGATCCTTTTCAACCGCAGGTCCACATCCCGTATCTTAGCGCCCGGCAGACAGCACACCCTTCTGTTTTCTGGGTCTGCTCTGGTCACAGGCCTGTCCAACCTCCTCAGCAAGGAGTCTCCAATCACATAAACCTGCCTTTGCCTGGTGACAGTACGATCTACAAATCTATCCCCTGTTCCCTGTAGTCGTACCTCCTGTGTCTTTCTATTTTCCCTTATAGTCCCCCTAGTGCCATCCACTATCCTACTGGGGCCCGGTATTGATGCTGTCTCCATCAACTCCTCCCCTCTCTCTATTGGACTAGCCGCTCTTCTCTTCTTCCTCTGCCTCCCACCATCAGTTACCACCTGCTGCCTCTCCTCCTCGTTATCCAAACACCCAAACCTGTTCCTGAGTTCTATTTCCCCCTCGCTAGCCCTCCTTTTCCTTGGCCTGCTCCTCACAGTCACATGCTTCCACTGATCTTGTTCTGCCCCTGACATTCCACCCCCCGACCATAGCCTGTGCTTCCACCTGCATCCCTGAGCATTCCCCTTCTGCCACACCCTGCTTCTGCTCCATTAGCTGCTCGAATCCCCTTCTAAACTCTACCAGGGTATCTACCTGCATCTGCAACCCTCTAATCTTTTCTTCTAGCAGGTCTATTAGGCGGCATTTCATACAAACATACCTTTGTTCAGGCTCCCCAGCTAGAACCATGTACATACCACAGCTGCAACATGCAATCATCTGCATTGTGTCCCCCGCTGCTTGGCTCATGGCTGCTGTGGTCTCTACCTGCTGCTCCTGGGGACACAGAGCACACCGGGCACTGCGCCCTCCTGCCTCCCCTTCCACCTCCCCCTGTAAACTCCCACTTAAACTCCCCTGTTAGCAGCCCTGTTTGCCGGCTCCTGGGTGCCGCTGCTCACTGCTCAGGGGTTCAGACTGGGGTGGGGGGCGGCCTGCCCTGCCAGGTAGGTGCAGAAGGGAAAACCCCCAGATAGAGGGAGGCAGAGGGGAGAAAAGTTATGACGGGTGGGGGGAGCCGTCAGCAGCAGTTCCAAACTAGGGTGTGGTGGAGGGTAGAAGGACTTGTGTTCCTCACTGGATGGTCCATCTCAGCACCCCCTCCCCAGGGCTGTGGTGTTAAAGGCCTCGGGTGGCCCAGTGCCCAGGTACCGCAGCTCTGCTGTAGCTGAAATGGTGACTGAGCTGCCGAAGGAGACTTGATTCAGGGAAATAGTTTACACCCTCCCCCCACCCCCCTGGGCTCTGCTGGCATCAGCTCCTAAGCCAGAGACTGCAGGTGATAGGAGAGATCTGGGGTAAGTGCTGGGCCCAGGCTGGAAAGTGACTCTGCAGAAATGGCTCCTGCTCGCCCCATCCCTGTTTCTGCGCGGCTCAGAGCTGCTGCCCAACACACCCAGGCTCACCCCGTTAGCAGTGGCTGTAGCTATTGGCGAGGAAACGCCCACAGGAATGCAGGACAGTGACCGGCTCTTCGTGCAGGAGGGAGAGGGGAGAGACTGGACGGGGCAGCTGGAGCAATCAGTGGGGAGGGAGGTTCCAGGCACCCAGCCTTGCCCAGCTCCATTCCCTGCAGCCCCCCGGGGCAGTGACTTTCCTGGGAGAGGGGAGGGGCAGAGAGAGGAAAAGCCAGTTCCTGTCTCTGCCTGGTCCCTGCGCTGCTGAGGGAATGGGCTGTTCTGGGGACAGTGTCGGGGGATCCCCCAAAGGGGCTCCTTTGATTCTGCTCTTTTCTGGCGTTTGGCTGAGAGACTCTGTTCCTGGGAGAGTGTAATCGCGTCTGGTGGGTTTAGTCCTGGGGGAGAGGTCGGGTCTGTGCTGTAATAGCGTCACTGAGGCGTCTCCCAGCATGGCAGAGTCTAGAGTGTCTGTCTGCAAGGACAGAGCCTGGGGGAATCGGGGTGTGAAATGGACTAACACTCATTCAGAAACCTCCCGAATTTCCCTTCTCACCCTGACAGGCTGCAGAATAATGACCCCGTTTTGCTCCAGACCGTCCCATCTTCCTAGGGGCCGGGGAAGGGAAATGGCTGTGGTGGATCCAGCTCAGGTAGGGGATTTTGGGGGAGGTGCTGGGGAGGGTTGTTGTAGAGGGGGAGGGTCATGAAATCATAGAGTTCACAGTTCTAAGGAAGGGTATAAGGGAGTACAGCAAAATAGAGACAATGGATTTCAGGAAGGCGGATTTTGGTAAGCTCAGAGAGCTGATAGGTAAGGTCCCAGGGGAATCAAAACTGAGGGGAAAAACAACTGAGGAGAGTTGGCAGTTTTTCAAAGGGACACTATTAAAGGCCCAAAAGCAAGCTATTCCGTTGAGTAGGAAAGATAGGAAATGTGGCAAAAGACCTCCTTGGCTTAACCACGAGATTTTGCATTATCTAAAAAATAAAAGGAATCATATAAAAAATGGAAACTAGGACAGATTACAAAGGATAAATATAGGCAAACAACACAGGAATGCAGGGGCAAGATTAGAAAGGCAAAGGCACAAAATGAGCTCAAACTGGCTACGGGAATAAAGGGAAACAAGAAGCCTTTTAGTCAATACTGTCGGAGAAAAACACAGTTCTCACTCTTTGGTTGGGTACAGCAAAGTCAGATACTTTATTCTCTCTCTATCAATTGCATAGAGGGAGAGAGTGCACTAGGACACAGGGTCTCCCCCTCCTAGGCAGGTCTCTCCCAGGTAAACAATTACAGCAAGCATTTATACCTTTTGTTACAGACAATAATGAGCAACAGCTGCATTTTGTTTATACATAGGTCATCCTGATATCTTATTTTCCTCACTTGTTTAGACTGTAGTCTACATACAATATTATCTACACAAGGTCGCAACAACTTCTCACACAGTTCTTTCCCACTCGCCTCACACAATCCTCGCTTCTACAAATCTCGCGTTATTAGGGTTACAGTTAGCTTAACTCTTGCTAACAAACTGTCATGCATTGCAATCCCCTTCCTGTTCGTTCTTTCTCTGCTTCCACAATACATTAGAAGCAAGAGGAAGACCAAGGACAGGGTAGGCCCACTGCTCAGTGAGGAGGGAGAAACAGTAACAGGAAACTTGGAAATGGCAGAGATGCTTAATGACTTCTTTGTTTTGGTCTTCACCGAGAAGTCTGAAGGAATGACTAACATAGTGAATGCTAATGGGAAGGGGGTAGGTTTAGAAGATAAAATAAAAAAAGAACAAGTTAAAAATCACTTAGAAAAGTTAGATGCCTGCAAGTCACCAGGGCCTGATGAAATGCATCCTAGAATACTCAAGGAGCTAATAGAGGAGGTATCTGAGCCTCTAGCTATTATCTTTGGAAAATCATGGGAGACAGGAAAGATTCCAGAGGACTGGAAAAGGGCAAATATAGTGTCCATCTATGAAAAAGGAAATAAAAACAATCCAGGAAACTACAGACCAGTTAGTTTAACTTCTGTGCCAGGGAAGATAATGGAGCAAGTCATCACGGAAATCATCTGCAAACACTTGGAAGGTGGTAAGGTGATAGGGAATAGCCAGCATGGATTTGTAAAGAAGAAATCATGTCAAACCAATCTGATAGCTTTCTTTGCTAGGATAACGAGTCTTGTGGATAAGGGAGAAGCAGTGGATGTGGTATACCTCAATATGGTAGACTTCAGTAAGGCATTTGATAAGGTCTCGCATGATATTCTTATCGATAAACTAGGCAAATACAACTTAGATGGGGCTACTATAAGGTGAGTGCATAACTGGCTGGATAACCGTACTCAGAGAGTAGTTATTAATGGTTCCCAATCCTGCTGGAAAGGTATAACAAGTGGGGTTCCGCAGGGGTCTGTTTTGGGACCGGCTCTGTTCAATATCTTCATCAACGACTTAAGTATTGGCATAGAAAGTATGCTTATTAAATTTGCAGATGATACCAAACTGGGAGGGATTGCAACTGCTTTGGAGGATAGGGTCATAATTCAAAATGATCTGGACAAATTGGAGAAATGGTGTGAGGTAAATAGGATGAAGTTTAACAAAGACAAATGCAAAGTGCTCCACTTAGGAAGGAACAATCAGTTTCACACATACAGAATGGGAAGAGACTGTCTAGGAAGGAGTACGGCAGAAAGGGATCTAGGCGTTATAGTGGACCACAAGCTAAATATGAGTCAACAGTGTGATGCTCTGCAAAAAAAGCAAACATGATTCTGGGTTGCATTAACAGGTGTGTTGTGAGCAAGACATAAGAAGTCATTCTTGCGCTCTCCTCTGCGCTGGTTAGGCCTCAACTGGAGTATTGTGTCCACTTCTGGGCACCACATTTCAAGGAAGATGTGGAGAAATTGGAGAGGGTCCAGAGAAGA
>NW_020692969.1:0-17008 GCF_002925995.2 Terrapene triunguis
GACCGGCCGCGGAGAAAGCGCTACATCAGCGACAGTTCCGAGGAGGACTCTTTGACCCAGCCATTGCTGGAAACGGCGGACCCCGACCCCGAAACCCTCGTGAGGCAGACCGATGAGCGTGACGGCCTCTCTTTGTCCACCCCCTCAGAGGTGGAAGGCGATCGCGGCTCGGGGGAGTCACCGGCGGACAAGGTGAACGGAAAAGACGGCGCTCAGGTAAATGAATGCTTAAGAAGCGGCGGTCGAGGAGGGGTGGGTAATGGGTTAGGAACCGGGGGTTGCTTAAAATTAAAAAACAAGCAGTGGGGGTGCTTACACGTTTTTTTTTTTTCTGAAAATCTCTCAACAGGTCGACGATGCCTTTTTAGAGGCCTTTAAGAACTTACACATTGGAAGCCCTGTGGGAGTAAACATATCCTGCGTCAGCTGTTTTTGCTCATGTCTGAGGGTATGTCTACACTACGAGGGTAATTCGATTTTACTTAAATCGAATATGTGGAATCGATATTGCAAAGTCGAACGTGTGTGTCCACACTAAGGACACACTAAGGACAGTAATTCGACTTTGTGAGTCCACACTAACGGGGCGAGCGTCGATATTGGAAGCGGTGCACTGTGGGCAGCTATCCCACAGTTCCCGCAGTCCCCGCTGCCCATCGGAATTCTGGGTCGAGCCGCCAATGCCTTCTGGGTAAAAAAAATTTGTCGTCATCCGTCCGTCACTAACGCCCTCCCTCCCTCCATGAAAGCGCCGGCGGGAAATCAGTTCGCGCACTTTTCTGGTCAGTGACAGCGCGGACGCCACAGCACTGCGATCATGGATCACGCTGCGACCATCGCTGCACTTGTGGCCGTTCTCAACACCTCGCAGCTTATCATACACCTTTCCCTGAGGCAGATGCAGAGAAATCGGGCGAGGAGGCTACGGCACCGCCGTGAGAGCCTGAAGTCGGAGAGTGGCACAGAGCTGTCAGAAACCACGAGCCCCAGCGCCCAGGACATGACGTTGGCAATGGGGCATGTGGATTTTGTTGAACGGCGATTCTGGGCCCGGGAAACAAGCACGGACTGGTGGGACCGTATAGTGCTTCAGGTCTGGGATGAATCCCAGTGGCTGCGAAACTTTCGCATGCGGAAGGGGACTTTCCTCGAACTTTGTGAGTTGCTGTCCCCTGCCCTGAAGCGCAAGGACACCCGCATGCGAGCAGCCCTCACTGTCCAGAAGCGAGTGGCCATAGCCCTCTGGAAGCTTGCAACGCCGGACAGCTACCGGTCAGTCGCGAACCACTTTGGTGTGGGCAAATCTACCGTGGGGGTTATTGTCATGCAAGTAGCCAAGGCAATCGTCAAGGTACTGCTCCCAAAGGTAGTGACCCTGGGAAACGCGCAGGTCATCATAGATGGCTTTGCCGCGATGGGATTCCCAAACTGCGGTGGGGCTATAGATGGGACTCACATCCCTATCCTGGGACCGGACCACCAGGCCAGCCAGTACATCAATAGAAAGGGCTACTTTTCAATGGTGCTGCAAGCACTGGTGGACCATCGGGGACGGTTTACAAACATCTACGTCGGATGGCCGGGCAAGGTTCATGACGCTCGCGTGTTCAGGAACTCTGGTCTGTTTAGACGGCTGCAGGAAGGTATTTACTTCCCAGACCACAAAATAACTCTTGGGGATGTGGAGATGCCTACAGTCATCCTCGGGGACCCAGCCTACCCGCTAATGCCCTGGCTCATGAAGCCCTATACTGGCGCCCTGGACACAGAAAAAGAACTGTTCAACTACCGTCTGAGCAAGTGCAGAATGGTGGTGGAGTGTGCTTTTGGCCGTCTCAAAGGGAGATGGAGAAGCTTACTCACTCGCTGTGATCTCAGTGAAACCAATATCCCCATCGTTATTGCAGCTTGCTGTGTGCTCCACAACCTGTGTGAGAGCAAGGGGGAGACCTTTATGGCGGGGTGGGAGCTAGAGGCAAATAGCCTGGCTGCTGATTACGTCCAGCCAGACAGCCGGGCCATTAGAAGATCCCAGCGGGACGCCCTGTGCATCCGGGAGGCTTTGAAAGCTAGGTTCCTGAGTGAGCAGGGCAACCAGTGACTTTTCAGTTTGTGGACAGAAAAGCTGAACCTGCCCCCGTTTCTTTACCCAGTTCATTTTGACTATCCTCTCCAGTTACATACAACCTTCACCCCCTTCCCCTTCCCAAAAAATAAAATCATTTCGATTTTTTAATGAACACCGTTGTCTGTATTGCTGTTTTCGCGGGAATATTTTAAACCGGGGACGCAGACTGTGGCGGGGGGCGGGTTCAGTGTTCTGATGCAAATGATACTTCTAAACTCCCGGAATGACAGGCTCCGCACTGGTGGACTGGTTATTTCAATGGAGCCTGCCAGCACTCCTGGGGGGGACTGTGTGTATGTGTCGGCTATGTGACTTTCTGGCAGGGGGGGTAGGGTTACAGATCCCCTGCTGCGTGGATCTGTGAGCCAGGATAAGGACCGCTGCATAAGATCTGTAACTGCCCTCCCCCGCCACAAAGTCACAGAGCAACCCCCCCCCCCCCCAAAACATGAAAAGCACCTCCCAGACTGACCAGGGTAACCAGTGACTGCACTGTGTATGTGTCCTGATGCTGGACCTGACCCCGCCTCTGTAGCCTGCTAAAGGTGACTGTCCTGTCCAATTACCAAGCCCCTTCCCCCCCTCCAGACAGACTCTCCCTCAAAAGAACCTGACCGAAACAGTAATGAACAGAAACAAACATTTTATTGCGAACCAGACATGAAACGTGGGGGGTGAAACTTGGACGGGGGCTTGTGTGAGGTGGGTAGGAAAGGACTTATGAAATTTTGGGGAATGTCAGCCTTCTACTGCTAGAGCAGTCTGCAGGGGTTGATTGAAAGTTTTAACGGCCCTTGCCGCCCCTCCTTCTTTGGACTTTGGGTGAGGGTGGTGTGGGACTTGGTGGCGGGTGAGGGCGGTTACAGATAGACTGCAGCGGGGCTCTGTCCTCCTGCCTCCGGTCTTGCAGAACATCCACAAGGCGCCGGAGCGTGTCCGTTTGCTCCCTCATTAGTCCAAGCAGCTTTTCAGTAGCCTGTTGGTCCTCCTGACGCCACCTCTCCTCCCGTTCCATGACTGCTCGGTGCATTTGTGACAAGTTCTCCCTCCACTGTGTCTGCTGGGCTGCCTGGGCTCGGGAGCAGCCCATTAGTTCTGTGAACATGTCTTCACGCGTCTTCTTCTTCCTCCGCCTAATCTGCGCTAGCCTCTGGGAGTGTGCTGACAGGCTGGGTTGGGAGACAGTCGCAGATGTGTCTGTGTGAATTTTAAAAAGGGAGTGAATTCCTGAGACAGATAAATGAAATTGTATACAAAGAACCTAGTCTTTCTCTGTGAACAAGACCATGCACTGAACCTCTCACATGCGCACTCAGGACAAGGTCGAATTTTCGGCCGTCGCCTTCAGTGCCTGTGGACTTGCGGAGGTCTTGGAGTGTTCAGAGAACTGTGGCTGGAGACCTGAACTTCTGGAGCGGGCAATAATGGTAAGCCGCAGACTTGTGGCTGCTTAAAACTCCAGCAGTAGCACTGGCCTCCTTTCACATTGAAAGCAATGCCAGTCTCTGCTGCCAGCAATCAGGACAGCATCAACTCTGCCCCTGTCCCACCCCCTCGCGGCTGTCCCAGGGAAAGATCCCTGTATGCTGCCCCTCTCCCTCCACCGCGTGGCTGTAAAGCAGTCCCAATACTAACAGTCCCCTCCCTAATTCAAAGCAGGGCGTCATGAGCGACATCACCCTCCTGAGGATCCCGGACACCCAGAGAGAACGCATGCTGCGGGAAAGCATGCAGAAACCGGGGCCGTATGCCGCCATGCTATGTCGGGCCATGATCCCCGAGTACCTGATTGTGGCATGGAGGGGACATGTCTGCTACCACGGAGGGCCCACTAAGATCGCCCTACCCCGGAACCTGATCAACAGGCTTGAGCTCTACCTCCACGAGACCTACGAGGAGTTCTCCTACGAGGATTTCTCGTCGATCCCCGGCCACATTGACCGGATTTTCGCGTAGGTGCACTGGGACTTTGGAGTGGAGCGTCTTGGGCCTGGGAATCATGTAGTAACGGACATTGTGAAATTTTTTTAAAATACTTGGGACTAAATTGAGAAGAGCCTAAGACAGAGAAATCATGCAAAACCCATTTGTTACCTTTGTAAATATTCCTGTTTTGTACCTGATTATTTTTTTACTAGTTTACAGCACTTTTATAAATATACATTGTTAATAGTATAAATATTACCGTTCTGTTTTAAATAAATGTTTACATGTTTACAGCACTTACTGCTTGATCCGTCCCCTGATTCTGTGTCCGGGGTAAGGGATGGGGACGGTTGGTACGGGATCTCGGTAAGGGTGATGAAGAGCTCCTGGCTGTCGGGGAAATCAGCGGTGCCAGCGCTGTCGACTGCCTCGTCCTCCTCATCTCCTTCTTCATCTTCCCCGTCCGCTGTCATGTCCGACGAGGAACCGGCCGCGGACATGATCCCATCCTCGGAGTCCACGGTCAGGGGTGGGGTAGTGGTGGCGGCCGCTCCCAGGATGGAATGCAGTGCCTCGTAGAAACGGGATGTGTGGGGCTGGGATCCGGAGCGTCCGTTAGCCTCTTTGGTTTTTTGGTAGCCTTGTCTCAGCTCCTTGATTTTCACGCGGCACTGCGTTGCATCCCGGCTGTAGCCTCTCTCTGCCATGGCTTTGGAGATCTTCTCGTAGATCTTAGCATTCCTTCTTTTGGAGCGCAGCTCTGAAAGCACGGACTCATCGCCCCACACTGCGATGAGATCCAAGACTTCCCGATCAGTCCATGCTGGGGCCCTCTTTCTATTAGATTGCACGGCCATCTCTGCTGGAGAGCTCTGCATAGTTGCCACTGCTGCTGAGCTCCCCTCGATGTCCAAAGAGGAACTGAGATTCAAACTGCCCAGACAGGAAAATGAAAATGAATTCAAATTTTCCCGGGGGTGTGGCTGGTCAGAGCATCCGAGCTCGGACTGCTGTCCAGAGCGTCAACAGAGTGGTGCACTGTGGGATAGCTCCCGGAGCTATTACCGTCGATTTCCATCCACACCTAGCCTAATTCGATATGGCCATGTCGAATTTAGCGCTACTCCTCTCGTTGGGGAGGATTACAGAAATCGATTTAAAGAGAGCTTTATGTCGAACTAAATGGCTTCCTGGTGTGGACGGGTGCAGGGTTAATTCGATATAACGGCGCTAAAGTCGACATAAAAGCCTAGTGTAGACCAGGCCTGAGACACAGATCTCAAGCCGAAAAGGACAAAATGGAAGAATGAACCATCTGAGACTCCCTTAGGGTAGGGGTCATGGCAGCCATTTTACAGGTGGCTGTAAAAGGTCATGTTAAACCAGGCGATTAATAAAACTTATTTAAATGTGTCAATATGAATGTGTCCCCTTTCATACTCGCGGTAGTAAAAGACGGTACCAGTAACAGTCATGTCTACACAGACGGCGCTGTTAAAGAAAATATATTACGCCCCCGGGGAAGTTGGGAGCTTTGGCGGGGTCAACCCTCTTTTTCAAGCGGCCAGAAAGCATAGTAAAACTTTAAACAGAAGACAGGTAACAGCATGGCTTTCAGACCAGGATGCTTACACTTTACACAAACCGGCTCGAATACGTTTTAAAAGAAACAAGACCATTGTTTCAGAGGTGGATGCGCAGTGGCAGGCAGATTTGGTGGATATGCACCGGTTCTCCAAACACAACAGCGGTTTTAAGTACATCTTAACAGTGATAGACATTCTATCCAAATATGCCTGGGCCTTAGGCCTAAAAGACAAGACGAGTGGTGAGGTATCCAAGGCCTTTAAAGCTATTTTCAGTGAAGGTCGCGTGCCTGAAAAATTACAAACCGATCAGGGGAAAGAATTTTTAAACAAACCTTTAAGTGGATTGTTAAAGCGGCATGGAGTTCACCATTTTGTTACCAATAATGAAGTCAAAGCAGGGGTTGTGGAGCGATTTAACAGAACTTTAAAAACTAGGATGTGGAGATATTTTACAGCCCATAACACCTTTCGCTACATTGACGTCTTACCTGACTTTATAAAGAGTTACAACCAGAGCGTTCACAGAACTATACGTACCAGACCCATTGATGTTAACCCTTCAAATTCTCTGAAGGTATGGAAAACGGTTTACGGAGATGATTTTAAAATAAAACCGGTTGTTGCCCCTTTTAGAAAAGGTGACCACGTGAGACTATCTAAAACCAAAGGCGCTTTTGAAAAAGGTTATGAACAGACGTTTACCGATGAGATATTCATAGTGGATGAAGCCTTAACCAGGGGCCAGAGACCTGTATACCGCTTAAAAGATTACGAGGGTGAGGCAGTTACTGGATCTTTTTACCCTGAAGAATTACAAAAAGTAAACCCCAAACGAGACAGGATTTACAGGATTGAAAAAGTTCTAGCAGAGAAAGGAAAAGGGAGAAAAAAGCAGCTACTGGTGAAATGGTTGGGGTGGCCTGATAAGTTTAACAGCTGGGTGGAAGCTTCTCAACTCTGTGACATCTAGACACGAACAAAAAGATTCCTTCTGCAAGGACAGAGAGAGAGAAAAATGAGTGACGGCGGGTTTTACATTACTTTGCCCAGCAATGCCAGCTCTGCAGTTTTTCCCCAAAACACCATCTCGAACTTTACAATACGGCTAATTAAGCCCTTGGATCTCCTGGGTGCCTGGGAGGTGGGGTTAGTGGAAATACAATACCCGCACAGCTGGAATACTATCAACGAAGACACCCCTTTCGAAATCACCTTTGGAGCTACAACGTGGAATTTCATCCTACGACGAGGTTATTACTCGACCATACCCGAATTACTGGAGCATATGAACAGCAACGTGGCTCGGCATCCCGGACCGCCCGAGGTGGTCATGAACTACGACCCTGTGGGTAGAAAAGTGAGACTTAAATCTAGCGATTTTATGTACGTGTTTTCTACTGGCGGGGAGCTAGCTAACATTCTGGGTTTGGGCCACAAACGCCACGTCCAAAAATTCCCCTTCTCGGCAGACATCACAGGAGGTTTTAACTCCTTGTATGTATACACGGATATCGTAGAACACCAGTTTGTGGGGGACTTTTCTGTTCCCCTGTTACGCTGCGTCCCTGTCCGAGGAAGGAACAACGAGTTTGTTACCATCACCTACGACAAACCTCATTACGTCCCTGTCAGTAAACACCACATCGACACCATCACCATTGAAATAAAGACAGATCAGAACAGAGATGTCTCATTTCGCTTCGGCAAGGTGATCGTCAAGCTGCATCTGCGGCCGCGGAGAGAGCGAGGTTTCTAAAAAGCAAAACCCTATTATGGCGATCCCAAAAAATTATGGCGACCCCACCATCTACAGGAACTATTACAAAGCCCAGGCTGGATACGCCCTTCCTGGATATCATGGGGCCCCCGTGATGTACGGGGCGGGTGTGGGTGGAATATTTCGTAGCCTCTTTCGAAAAGCCGTACCGCTTTTGAGGAGGGGGCTAGAGATTATTAAACCCCACGTAAAAACCGCCGCTCAAAACATAGCTAAAGATGTGGTAGGTCATGTCTCCCGTGCTGTTCTGGAGAAGGTGGGGAATACAGCTTCACAGGAAGGATCGGGGCTGATGTACATTAAAAGGAGGAAGAGAAAGAGAAATACGTCATACCAGCGACGCACAGGTCCTCCGAAACCCCTTAAAAGAAGGGCTTTGACACGCAGGGCCGGCCATAAGCGAAAGTCCAAGAGGAAGCCTGGGCGAAAGAGGAGACGCGCTCTGCCTGGTAAAAGAGACATATTTTAATCAACATGGCTTTTGTTCACTGCGGGTCTGAAGAGTGCACCAAATCCGAACTAGACTTGTTTCAAATAGCCCCTACGCAGACCAGCATCGAGAAAAGCATTTACATCGAGGTGCCGCCTCTATCGGCCATTACGGAGTCTGCCCCCATTGACTTTTTTATAGCAGGGAATGGCATAGATTATATGGATTTAAACAACACGCTGCTGTACCTGTGTTGCAAGATTGTAAAAGGAGACGGAACTGAACTCGCCGCGGACGCCGAAGTGGGTCTGGTGAATTACCCCGTGGCCTCTATTTTCAGTCAGTTGGATGTTACGCTGGGAGACCGCCTCATAAGCCAAAGCAACAACTGCTACCCTTACAGGGCCTTTATAGAATCGGTGCTCAATTACAGCGACGACACCCTCGCCACGCAATTTTCCGCCGGCCTGTTTTACAAAGACACTGCTGGACAACATGAAGAAACAGAGTTGGATGGAGGGAATCTAGGGTTTGTGAGGCGTGCAAAGCTGACGGCCGGGAGCAGAACGGTAGAGCTGCTGGGCCATTTACACAGCGACCTGTTTTTTCAAGAAAAACTTTTGTTAAATGGAGTGGATGTGAAAATTAAACTGACGCGCAGTAAAGACGCTTTCTGTTTAATGGGCAGTGCGGCTGAAGGCTTTAAACTGCGCATTGTATCAGCGTCCCTTTTTGTGAAGAAAGTACGGGTGGCCCCGGGAGTCCGTCTGGGGCACGCGGAGGCCCTGCTTACCGCTAATGCTAAATACCCTGTGGACCGTGTGGGAATGAAAGTGTTTAGCATCCCCGCGGGCAGCAGGGTCAGTAACCAGGAGAACCTGTTCTTGGGACAGTTACCCAAAATGCTTGTCCTAGGGTTTGTGGATAACGATGCCTTTAGCGGAAGTTACGCTAAAAACCCCTTTCATTTTAAACATTACGATATTAATTTTGTGGCCTTGTATGTGGATGGTGAACAGATACCGACCAAGCCTCTGCAACCGGACTTCGAGGCAGGACGCTGCGTAAGAGAATACATGAATTTGGTACAGACAGCTGGTAAACACATGAAAGATCGTTCTCTGTTAATCGACCGTGAGGAGTTTGCACAGGGTTACACCTTGTTTGCCTTTGACCTGTCTCCCGACCAGGAATGTGCTGATCACTACTCCCTGATTAAAACCGGGAACCTGAGAGCAGAAATACGTTTTGGGAAGGCTTTAACGGTTACCGTCAATATGATTGTGTATGGGGTTTTTGACAATGTCATAGAAATAAATCAGAGGAGAAACGTTCTGTTTGACTACATGTGAACATGGACACCGTGCAGCTCTCACGTGTCTTATCAACGGACCCTTACACGAAAAAGAATTTCTTAGATGTGTTCCCTTGCGATTGGCTCCCAGGACGCAAGCTGTCTCAGAGACCCCTAGGCTTGGTGGTGAACACGCATCCACACAACCAACCGGGTGAACACTGGCTCGCCTTGTATTTGTCGGAGCGTAACCGTGGAGAGTTTTTTGACTCATATGGGCACCCCCCGAACAGTGTGTTGTTTCCTAAAAGCATTATGAAATTTTTAAACAAAAATGCCACAGACATGGTGTTTCACAATAGACAATTACAAGACCCCCGCTCCGTCGCCTGCGGCTATCACTGCGTGTTTTTCTTACATCATCGTAGCAAGGGTTTATCTTTTGATCGGATTTTAAATTTGTATTCTAATGACTTAGTGCAAAACGACCGGATGGTGATGAATTTTGTAAAAAGTAAATTTAAATTCTTGGGCATGCCTAGCCTTGCTCAAAACATGTTTCAACAAGCCCAGACATGTGTATCTTGCAATGATTTTCATAGCCATGTTACCCAATAAAACACCCCAGGTGAGGGGGTTTAAAGACAAATGATGTTTGGTGTGTGATTTTTTTTTTAAAAAACCAATTGAGGAAAAAAAGTACACAGATTTTTTTTTTTTTTTTAATTTAGAATGTGAAAAATGTTACACACTGAGCCATTCGGCTCTTTTAGCCAATTTTCGTTTTTTAGACGGCAAAAAAGGGGTCACGGTTTCTCGATCCATCCCAGTGTCAGCAGTCGAGGCCTTGAGGCGTTCCAAAAGATTTCTGTTGGCCGCATTGCCCATGACGGAAGATGGTACGTTCAGTTCCGCCATGGCATTCATAAACACATCCCATCCTTTAGGTACATGTCTGCTAGGAACAGAGCGAGTCTGGGTGACGGCCCTGACTAAGTCGAGCATGTTAGAACCATTAACCACAGAGCCTTTGTACACAAAAGACCCTTTATCGTTCCATGAAGAGAGATTTTTATCCTGGCCCAGCTTATTTAGCAATACTATTGCATTTTTCTTATAACGCTTATTGATGTTATCCAACACCTCCTGAGCAACAGAGTCTGAGTTCTTTGGTGTTTCTGGGGGTTTGGCAGCCACACTTTGTTCCTGTTCCGGTAGAAACAGACTTATTTTCCCTTTATCCGCATCGCTCTGCTTCACGTACATTAGGTACCTTTGAAGCACGGCGCTGTAAAGTTTAGCCTTTTCATATTCAGCCAAGTCAGTTCTTTGAAGAACAGACTTCATTTCAGCATCCAGTAAGCGAGTTGCGGTTGTTCTGATATTTTCCTCTGCCGGAGGGGGAGCCCTTAATTGCTCCAACTGGTGGCTGGGCACCAGGAACATTTTTTCTGCATACTCCATTATCGATTAGTTAAAAGCCCCGTTATCAGAGGGATAGCAAAACTTAACAGAGGTCCGATAAACCCCCCAGACTGCTTTACCAGATGCTTTTTTCTTTTAAGTGAAACCCTTTTATTACACAAAGTTTTTATAAGCGTGCGTTTCTTTTTCAGCACACGCACTTGATTCTGTGTTAAAGGGACGTTTCCTTTTAAGGTATTGAGCGCTATTTCTGAGATGGCCGCTACTAGATCGTCAGAGGCCGAACACAGTATAGCCCTCCTTTGCTGTGGGGACGATTTGCTAAGTAATTTTAAAAGGCCCAGGTTTCTCTTTACGCAGCTAGACATGTTTTTCGGTCAGCAGCCCCGGCTGTTAAAAAGGGGCCTGCCGATAAGTCATCTCTTTTTATACCCGGCTGTTGTTCTTTTCAAAGTATAAACCGCCGGCCAGTCTGGAGGGAAAAGACCAGTTCTTAGTCTATAAGCTTCTGGTGTGGAAGCATTTAAATCCACCACCAGGTAGCCATAAGGTCTTTTGGTAGCATCCTCAAAAGCTTCTAGAAAGAATTGAGCTTTGCCGGGGTACATTTGCCGAGCAAGCGTAGCAATTTGTAATTTATCCCTGGGGTTTTTGAACAGAACCATGTACTTTGTGTTTAGGTTAATCGTGCGACTCTTTTTTCCCTGACAAAATACGTTTTGAACTATATACATAATGCTCAGGTTTCTGTGATGCACATACTTGGTAAAGGCTTTCTCGATTTCATCGCTTTCACAAGCCGAGTTCATCAGATCGTCTATGATAATCATATTTACTTTATTAGTAGGAAACAAACTGTCATCGTCAAAAGCCTCAGGCAGGCCCTCCACAAAATTGATAAAGGGATATTTACAAAGCAGTTCTTTATACAGAGGTTGCCAACAACTGTAACACCACACGATATTCTCAGGCATAACAGACAGTGTGTGTTTGGCATTATCCAACACGTTTTTTATAAAGTAACTTTTCCCGCAGTTGCTAGGCCCCGCGAGAATTGCAGAAAAGGGGTGTTTCCACCTCGTATCCATTTTTTTTTTCAAAAGCCGTAGGGCAAGGTTTTAAAACCTTCTCCTAGGACCCTCTTGTTGTAAACCACTTTTTGTGTCTTTTTAAGGGTTTTTGTCTCTATTTGCCACTGGTTTTTGTTTCTTACGATAGAGGGCTGCTGCACCTCTATCTTTTTTGAGGTGTTTTCTTGCAGACCCGTGCAATAGTCCAAGACTAGATCTTTCAAACTGTCGAAGTTGATCTTTTCGCAGTTTGCTACGTTTAGGGTAATACCTTTGACTTTCATACAGGCCTTTCCACCCGACAGCTTATACCCATAGGTTTTCGGGCCTGCCGACACAAACTCGGTGATGTGTTGATCTGGCGGGATCTCGCTCGTGAGGTCCCCTAAATAATCCCCCAGAGGGGGATTCCAGTCACCCTCCCTTTTCACAAAGATCACCGAGTCAGTGTCGTGGTACAGGCACCGCTCTTGCAAACCGTCTAGGAGACTGTATAATTCTAAGCGGGCATAAGCGGTGGTGAAACAGGCAATGAAAACGTTGGTATTGCCAGAGACAGAGTACCGTTCTTTTGCGTGCTTCCACGACACGCACGCTGTTTCATCATCGATAAACTCGCAGGATGAAACCTCATAATTGGGGGAGAACAGGTACTGCAAGAGTTCGTCAGGGTCTCTCACGATGCTGGTGTTGGGTAGGTTGGATCTTTGGCCGAATTTACCCCACAGAGAATTTAAAAACAGTTTAGCGATTTGGCGTTTAGCAGGGTTTGATCTGATCTCGTGTTGGCGTAAATGCACGCCTTCTTTCTGGTAGAAATCGCTAACGTACTTATTTTGTTTTTCCTCGTCTGTGCACCAACTGGGATACCCTGAAGCCTCTTGTTTCTGGCGGAGGTGTAATTTTATGTACTCTGAAAAGAGTTTATCAGATTTTTCATTAAAATGCCAGATTTCGTAGATCTTAGCCACCGCGTACCCCTTCGCTATGGCTGCGTTCAATTCCACCGTGCACCAAGTCCCCAGGATGGCCCTCTCCTCGTCAGTATGGGTGCATGTCTCCCGCTGCTCGGTTTCCGCACAGGTTCGGCATAGCGGGAACATGAGCTTGCCACCCACTCTGACAGGTAACAATGGGAAAAAGAGGCCTCGTGGGGGGTACACTTTAACTTTTGCAATTCCAAAATAATTTGCAAGGGGCCCAAATTTGTCATAGACTATATCGGGGTGTCCGATAGGGTATTCTTTGGTTTTGTTTACGAAAGGGTACAGGCTGGTAAAGTCATAATAGTGGATTTCTTCCCCGGGGTTAGGCTTGTAATATAGGCGGATAGCGTTTGTCCTCCCCCCAAAAAGAGCATCCCTAGGCACGAGAGGCTGGGGTAACTGGGCTCGGTTTAAAAAGTCTGCAAGCTCCCTGTCTGTTTCTTTCATCACCTCCCACTCGTGCTCCCAAAGAGTCCTCACTACAAAACCAAGGCGTTTCAGATAGTCGGTCTTGAGCTGCGTCTTGTAATAAAGAAACCCAAAAGATGTCCCCGTCATAGGATTTTGTGCTTTTTCACAATAACAGGTGACACAGCCATGGAAAAAACACCCGTTAAACTCAAAGGCTGTGCGTACCCCATCAACATTGGCATAACCGTCTAAAAAGTAGGGGCCTACCTGTAGTTCCCCACCCTGTAAAGCGTGCCGTATTTGTATATTTTCTTTGTGAGAGATATACAACAGCCACTGAATAGATGGGGTCGAATATCTCTTTTTCTGCCTGTGATAGTTGTCTGGAGGGAGAAGAGCTACCGTGTTAGGCTCCAAAAACATAAACCTGTACATAGCCATGCAGACAGAGGCCAGTGTTATGTACCGGAATGGATCTATACACAGTTTTATCTCGGTGAATTTACCAGGTTCTTTCTCTACTACATCTCCCTTCTCCGTCATTTTCATAATCTCTTTTCTGTATAGGATACAGGCCTGTCTCAAAATTTTTACATCCTGCTGACAGTAATACGCGAGCTCTTTCTGCAAGTCAAACGCCTCAGAGCTGTGGTCCCGATACCAGTCGAGAAACTCTGCTTTTTCTCTGGGCATCATGCTTTCTACACCATAGTGCTCCATACCGGGCATAGGCCCCACGTAATTTTGATTTTCTAACGTGTTAAAAAAGTGTGGAAAATACCCTTTGCACCCTTCAAACCCCATCGCCTGCGGTAGCTTGCTAAGCTTCATGGGCAAGAAGTTTAAAGAGTCTATAAAACGAATGCCCAGGGCCTTAACTTCCACGCACATTAGTTTACTACCCTGAGTGATCAGTTCTAGGCCCATCTTTTCCTTGAGTAACTGTCTAACGATAAAGTATGCATCATAACCTTTAGAATTGTGTGCTAGGAACGTGTAGTCCCGAAACTCTTTGCCAATAAAGGTCTTCACAAACACAGAAAGACACTCATCGCCCTTAAATTCCCAGGATTTTTCTGGCTTTAGGGACATAGCAAAAATGTAATTGGGAGTGTGCACCCCGGTCTCCTGCGTGCATTCAAAATCATAAAAGATATACTTTTCTGAAGATTCGGGCTTTTTAAGGCTGTCCATAAAACAGAGGTGACCGTCTACATCACCAACGATCAAACCCTGACACTGCTTACACCGTCTCCCTTTACACCTATGCCGCTTGTCCACGTAAGACTGACACTTCTCACACAAAGTTTTAGACAGGCATTCAACTTGGTTTTTTGATGCACAGTCGATATGTCTGTCTAAACACTCTTTGGACCGACAATACAGTCTACAGCTAGGACACCGCTGCTGCTCGCCCACGCTGTCTGAGCACGTTACGCTCAAGCAGAGGCGGCAATGATACCTGCAAGAGTGGTCGTGGCTGTACACCATGTGGCAAAACTCACAATAATTTTTCGCTCCGAACAACTTTTTTACATCCAGAACCCCATAGTAATGCTCATCGTGCAACAGGATAAAATAAGTCTTAGGGTACACTGTGTCCCCCGTTTTAAAAAAGCCCCAGCCGCCTTTTGCCGTATACAGCACCACCTGTATGTGAACTCCTAAATGCTGTTCAAACTTTGCTACGTCGCTAAGCATAACCTTTTTTTGATCTGACCACCCCAGTTTCTCATGTAACTTTCTCGCCTCCGCTAACAATTCCGCGTCCGTAGGTTTACGATCGGACATAACGGCCAAGAGCCCACCCGCAAAACACAAATTGGTACCGGTGTAAGTCAGGTCTACTAAACACTGTCTCTTTTTATGAATAATTTGACTATTAAGGATAGTATTTAAAACTCTACGAGCGCCCCCACCCCTGTTTTTTACAACTGTCACCACAAGGCGCAACGTCCCATCGAGATGCAACTCTCTATTGCTCTGTAGCAGTTTTGAGGTCTGATTTAAGAAATCCTCAGCAGACAGCTCACCCCTAGTTCTTTTGACCGAAAACAAAGAGTTAGTTAAATTACGGCTCTCTAAACGTAACTGAACATAATCATCAGGGCCTACCCTACCACTAATGTCATCGAGCACTAACTGTATCCCCCGGTGTATGGCTTCAACAACCTGCTGAGCTGAATTTATTTGCTCAAGATTAACAAAACGAAATTCCTCACAATACACCGACCCCCCAAATCTGGATACTTCACGTTGCCAACTTCTCACTCTCTCCATATACACCTCGGCATTTTCGGGGTTACTTGGGGGTTCCTCTACGGGATCATTAGCGGCATCTTCTACATCAGATGCTATTTGAGAGTCAGACTCTGAGGCGCCTCCATGAGGGTCATTGGGAGTAGAACGGGACCCATCTAGAGAGTCCTCTGGGGAATTTGCTAAACCAGAGTCTGATTTCGCCTCCCCATTTTCAGACAAGCCAGTTTGAGAGCCTCCAGTAGGGGGCATCTCTTTTTGTTTTTGTTTTTTCCTCATTACCTCTTTAGCCCTTTTTAAAATTTTTACAACAACCTGGGCCTGGAACTTTTTGGCAGCCATCTGTTTATCCCCCAAACGCTGTCCCCCCTTTTGTTTACACATGAACTGATGTGTACCCTGGAGGGTGCCCCTTTTACCCAGGCCCCTTTTCACGACTAGTCATGCCTGTTCAGAGCCACCCTTTCCAGCCCTTATGTTTTTCAGCATGGCTCTGAACCAAGCATCATATTTTTCCCATTTCTTTCTAGAATCCCGTTCTTTTAGCCTACCCGAGGATACATCCGCCACCACTTTTCTGAGGGAAGCCTCAACCCCTTCCCAACTACTAGAATATGGGGGAGCTGGGACAAGCTTATGGTTTTGGGAGAATGGTTTGTCAGTTCTTGGTTTTTTATTCACAACCCCTAGAGCGCCTGCTCCGGGTTTGTGAATGTGGGCATTTTCGCTCACAGTTTCCTCAGGGCTTGGTGTGGTGGTGGCCGCTGAGGAACTGGAGTGCTGGTTGTGTGATTGCAATACCTCAGCATCGCAGAAGCTTTTAGTCCTTGGTTTTTTAAACGCAACCCCTAGAGCGCATGCTCCGGGTTTGCGCCCATTCAGAACCCCTAGAGTGCGTGCTCTGGGTTTGTGAATGTGGGTGTTTTCGCTCACAGTTTCCTCAGGGCTTGGTGTGGTGGTGGCCACTGAGGAACTGGAGTTGTGGTGGCATGGTTGTTTTTTACCAGAGTCTTTTGTTTTGTCCTTGGGTTTGACGTATATGAGGTTTGGACCGCCCGGATGTTTCAGCTGCACTCTTGCGCTGTTTTGCGTTGTTAAAGGTCTCAAAGCAGATTCCTGGTTCGTTGGCAGTTCTGGAGGAGATGTCCTTTTATCTCTGACTACAGCATTGTCAGAAAAGTTGCCCAGGCCTATGACGGGGGAAAAACAGCATTTTACAAAAACTGAACTTTACCACCTCTCTCACCCACACCTATGTATTTACTTAAAATACAAAACCTCATAGAACAGCCAAACCAATAAGCAAAATATATTTACAGGGCTTCATCCATCCATCAGTCACTGCTGCTGGTGAATTTTCCTTTTCAGCGGTCTCTTTCCTTTTTCTTTTCAGCTTGTTTTCCCTCTGGTCTAAGGATCTCTCATGTTTTGACTGTACTGTGAAGCAAACAACAACATTATTATAAAACTCATGAAACCGTCTTGTAAACATACATCACACTTACTTCATTAGGGTGTTTTTCTATTTAAAAAGTCATAGCTTTACAACAAAATAATCCATTTCAGGCTGTACAACAAACAGGTTTTTTAAATACATCTCATTTTGCAGAATAAAAACCAAAACTGCTTTTAAATTCCATTTTGCAGAGAAACCCTTGTTAGTTTAAAAGCCACATGGTTTGTTCTGACCCCACACACACACCAGCAGCAGCT
>NW_020692970.1:0-7509 GCF_002925995.2 Terrapene triunguis
ATAGTTAAGCTGAAGATAATGTAGAAATGATTGGTTTCCTGGAGTGTCTTACATCTTTGATTTTAAGGTTAACTGATCACCTTGCATACATAATTAAGGCAATTAAGACATGAAAGGGAATTAGCATCTACAAGCTAATTTGGTTACATTGTGAAACTTCTAACCGGGTATAGATAAACACAGACAAATGCACTTAGCCTTTATTGTTCATTTTTGAATGAGTTGATGATTGCTAGACTAATACATCTCTTAGAAATTCACATGCAAGTGAACTGTCTTGATACAGTAGAAGCGCCTCTTGTTAAGTTATTATGGGTCATACACAGGTTGACTGGTCTGCCAGTGTCACAAATGCATTCTTGGTTCTTATGTTCCCAGGATGCTAAAGCTGAATTTCTATTTAATCAGCTAAGAACATAAAACATAGATTCATAGATTCATAGATTCTTGGACTGGAAGGGACCTCGAGAGGTCATTGAGTCCAGTCCCCTGCCCACATGGCAGGACCAAATACTGTCTAGACCATCCCTGATAGACATTTATCTAACCTACTCTTAAATATCTCCAGAGATGGAGATTCCACAACCTCCCTAGGCAATTTATTCCAGTGTTTAACCACCCTGACAGTTAGGAACTTTTTCCTAATGTCCAACCTAGACCTCCCTTGCTGCAGTTTAAACCCATTGCTTCTTGTTCTATCCTTAGAGGCTAAGGTGAACAAGTTTTCTCCCTCCTCCTTATGACACCCTTTTAAATACCTGAAAACTGCTATCATGTCCCCTCTCAGTCTTCTCTTTTCCAAACTAAATAAACCCAATTCTTTCGGCCTTCCTTCATAGGTCATGTTCCTTTAATCATTCTTGTTGCTCTTATCTGGACCCTTTCCAATTTCTCCACATCTTTTTTGAAATGCGGTGCCCAGAACTGGACACAATACTCCAGCTGAGGCCTAACCAGAGCAGAGTAGAGCGGAAGAATGACTTCTCATGTCTTGCTCACAACACACCTGTTAATACATCCCAGAATCATGTTTGCTTTTTTTGCAACAGCATCACACTGTTGACTCATATTTAGCTTGTGGTCCACTATAACCCCTAGATCCCTTTCTGCTGTACTCCTTCCTAGACAGTCTCTTCCCATTCTGTATGTGTGAAACTGATTTTTTCTTCCTAAGTGGAGCACTTTGCATTTGTCTTTGTTAAACTTCATCCTGTTTAACTCAGACCATTTCTCCAATTTGTCCAGATCATTTTGAATTATGACCCTGTCCTCCAAAGCAGTTGCAATCCCTCCCAGTTTGGTATCATCCACAAACTTAATAAGCGTACTTTCTATGCCAATATCTAAGTCGTTGATGAAGATATTGAACAGAGCCGGTCCCAAAACAGACCCCTGCGGTACCCCACTCGTTATGCCTTTCCAGCAGGATTGGGAACCATTAATAACAACCCTCTGAGTACGGTTATCCAGCCAGTTATGCACCCACCTTATAGTAGCCCCATCTAAATTGTATTTGCCTAGTTTATCGATAAGAATATCATGCGAGACCGTATCAAATGCCTTACTAAATTCTAGGTATACCACATCCACAGCTTCACCCTTATCCACAAGGCTCGTTATCCTATCAAAGAAAGCTATCAGATTGGTTTGACATGATTTGTTCTTTACAAATCCATGCTGGCTGTTCCCTATCACCTTACCACCTTCCAAGTGTTTGCAGATGATTTCCGTAATTACTTGCTCCAAACATAAGAGTGGCTATCCTGGATCCCCCAGAAGAATGGTTCATCTAGCCCAGTATCCTGTCTTCTGACAGTGGTGGGTGCCAGATGCTTAAGAGGGAATGAACAGAACAAGGCAATTGTCAAGTGAACCATCCCCTGTTGGACAGTCCCAGCCCCAGCTTCTGGCAGTCAGAGGTTTAGAGACACCCAGATCATGGGGTTGCATCCCTGACCATGTTAGCTAATAGCCATTGATGGACCTATCCTCCGTGAACTCATCTCATTCTTTTTTGAACCCAGTTATACTTTTGGCCTTCACAACATCTCCCTGGCAAGGAGTTCCACAGGTTGACTGCATTGTGTGAAGAAATGCTTCCTTTTGTTTGTTTTAAACCTGCTGCCTATTAATTTCATTGGGTGACCCCTTGTTCCTGTGTTATGTGAAGGGCTAAATAACACTTCCTTATTGACTTTCTCTACACCAGTCATGATTTTATAGTTCTCTATCATATTCCCTCTTAGTTGTCTCTTTTCCAAGCTGAAAAGTCCCTGTCTTTTTAATCTCTCCTTGTACGAGAAGTTGTCCCATACGCCTAATAATTTTTGTTGCTCTTCTCTGTATTTCTTCCAAATCTAACATATCTTTTTTGAGATGAGATGACCAAAACTGCACGCAGTATTCAAGGTGTGGGGGTAGTATAGATTTATATAGTGGCATAATGATATTTACTGTCTTATTATCGATCCCTTTCCTAATGGTTCCTAACATGTTGTTATGGTTTTTGACTGCATGTTGAGCAGATGCTTTCAGAGAACTGTACACAATGACTCTGAGGTCTCTTTCTTGAGTGATAACAGCTAATTTAGACCCCATCCGTTTGTATGTACAATTGGGATTATGTTTTCCAATGTGCATTACCCAGTTCAGTACAGGAATCAGAGGCACAATGTTATCAGATGTGCCTGTCACTTTGGGTAGGTTCATTGATTAGGGTTACTCTTCTGGGGGAGGGGGAGTTTTCTGTAATTCTGTTAATATGCTGCTTATGTCACTTGTGTGTTCATATGGAGCTCTACTCCTTCTTTCTACAAGTCCCCTCCCAATGGAGCTCCCAATGGAGCTATCCTGCAGGACCTAGGTTCCCCAGGGCTAATAACTAGAACTAGATGAAGATGCGCACACACACACACTAGCAGAGCAAGTCAATCAGCACTCCCCAGCTGATCCCCTCATATGTCCCTGTATTCAGTGGGCTGGGTTAAGCAGCACTTTCAAGCTGGTACCCTTATGTGCCCCTGGTCTCAATAGGCTGGGTTGAACAGCACTTTCAGCTGCCCCTCCCTTATGTGCCCCAAGTTTAACACGTCCCTATCACACTTTCACATTACAATTGTACTGGGAGTAACACACTTGATGAGCAAACCCCACAGTATTTTTGGGCACTACAGGGATCTTTAGCTTAGGTGCAAGAAGCGTGGCTGCAGAGTAAATGGGGGAAGCTAAAAACACAAAAGAGTAAAATTCAGAGAGAGAGAGAGAGAGAAGCAACCAGCTGAACCATAAAAGTTATTTATTGAATAATAGTGATAACTACACAAGGAGGGCTAAACAAACATAACAGTTACATTTTAAAGGTTAATACCTGAGGTAGAAAAGAAAACAGAGAGAGAGAGGGATCTCCCCCACTCCATGAGGCTTGAACTGGTCGGGGTTCCCAGGTGATGGTGGTAGCTCAGGGTCCTGAGTGCTGGAGACAGGCAGAGCCCCCAGCATGATCAGTCAGGAGATGGAATCCCAATGGAACTGATGCAGAGTTTGGGTCTATACATCAGAACCCTTACTTGGGCATAGGTCGGGGGTTTTGTAGAGAAAATACAATGGCTCAAGGGAGAACACTAGATTTGTTTATGGGTAAACTGATGGCTCAAGGATTTTCTTTAGGCTAGGCCAGGGGTAGGGAACCTATGGCACACGTGCCAAAGGCGGCACGCGAGCTGATTTTCAATGGCACTCACACTGCCCGGGTCCTGGCCACCGGTCTGGGGGGCTCTACATTTTAATTTAATTATAAATGAAGCTTCTTAAACATCTTAAAAACCTTATTTACTTTACATACAACAATAGTTTAGTTATATGTTATAGACTTATAGAAAGAGACCTTCTAAAAACGTTAAAATGTATTACTGGCACGCGAAACCTTAAATTAGAGTGAATAAATGAAGACTTGGCACACCACTTCTGAAAGGTTGCCGACCCCTAGGCTAGACAATAGGAGCTGATCACTCTTGGCTATGGGTGTTGTTTTCTTACAGGGAGCTCACAAGGCAACTAGGCTGCTACAGTATTTTGGGATATCAATCAAAGATTTATTACTAGAATTGCTCTGATAATTGCTGAGCTGGGTGTGTGCAGGTGTAAGTTCATTAGCATCTGGAGCAGGGATTCCCATGATGCAGTGCGTCCCTGCTTTTCTGGTCCCCGAGTTCAGTGCGGTTCCCCGTTCCTCATTCTTTATGCAAATCCCTATCCCATCTTTCATGCAGATGAGGCTAGGGGAGTTGTCTCTGTTCTACATTCTGTATGCAAAAATGGAGACGTCTTAATCTTGTCACCCTTGTCAGAGAGGGTCTAGGTGTGTCTCCCCATGCCCTTCATTGTTCTCTGCAAGCCTTTTCTCCGATTGGTTTTGGTTCAAACAGAGACGGGGTGAGGGGTGTCCTTCATGAGTCACATCGGCTAGATACTGCGCCCTGGTTCCCCAAAAACACAGATCTGACTGGTATCAACAATAAGGATGGCAAGTGAAGTCTCATACAGCTGGAGAACATTCATTCTTCATTCTTTTTTAATTAGACTCAGGAAACTTTTAATCAGTTTGGATCTCTGATTGGACAAATAGCACCATACAGCTGTGATTCACTGGCCACGTCCCGTCAGTGGGTGGTTGACTGTATCAGCTGCCTTCTCTGTATACAAGGTGAGGAGACCATTAGCAGGTATAAGTAACTCTTCACCTTCTTTCACTGTTGTAATGTCCATTTTTCTGCCTGTCTAGTTCTTTCTGTCCTGTCTGTTGGCATTTAGATAACAGAATGGTGGGCATCTTGTAAATACCTCATTAGAAGAGAAGATTATGATGTGTAAAGAGCCTAGCACACTTTTGGGAACTGTACAAATAATAAATGGTCTGCATACAGGTAGATAACTGCCAAATTCCTTAGGGCTTCTCTACACAGGGACAACTAAGGAAAATTAATCCAAATGAACTAAAGGTGTAAATTTAAAGTGGCATTAAACACATGTGTGGATGCTCTGATTCTGAATTAAAATGGCCCTTATTAATTTGAGTGAATTACATGAATGAAACTAACCTGAAATAAGGCCCCTTTAATTCTAAATAAGTGTGTCCCCATAGGTGTTTAATGAAGTTTAACTAATGCATTTTGAAAATTAATTTGGATTAGCTTTCTTGACTATCTCCATGTAGACAAGCCCTTGGTACTAAACATTTTCATTCTCTTTACCCTGCCACTGACTGTATTGGAGCGGTTTCCTGGAATAATTCTTTAAACAAAAAGTTCTTCTAGCAGCCCTCTGTCATGAGCATTCAAAGCTATTGGAGTAAATGTAGGCCATTTTCCCCTTTGTGAAAGAGTAGGATATTCTTTTCACCTAATGGTTAGATGTAAAGGGATAGAGCTTGGTTATCCTTTAAGGCCATTTCCAATTAGGGTGACCAGACAGCAAATGTGAAACATCGGAACAGGGGGTGGGGGGTAATAGGAGTCTATATAAGAAAAAGACCCCAAAATTGGGACTGTCCTTATAAAATCTGGACATCTGGTCACCCTATTTCCAATTATTATTAATCAGTCCTAAAAACAGTGTTGGTGATTCAGAAACAGAAGAAGGGACTCCAATCTTTGAATGTACAAGATAGAAATCCCAGCATTGTTTAGAAGTGACTGATGAGCCTAGGTTTCCTGCCGAAGGTTTTGTCCACCCCCATCTCTTTTACAATGAGAGTTTGGTGGAGGGATTCACCTCTACATCGGAACCTCAGATCTACCTGCATGAGTTGTACTTGATTATGAGATTAGATTTAAATACTGAGAACAGAGAGGCTACTGAAACCAGACATACCCAGAAAGCTGCTCCAAGCTGAATACAGTGCTTGTTCAATCCTGTATCATTCACAATAACATACCACTACTGTTAACTTTCAGACATTTAGGGTGTAATCCCGACTCCATTACAGTCAACAGGAGTTTTGCCATTGACTTTGATGGGGCCAAGATTTTACACTATGCTGATAACGGCATAGCACATGGATCCTTCCGTATGAATATCCATGCAATAGAGGTTCAGTTTCATGAATCGTTACAGTACTTTTTCTCCTTTTCTCCACTCCAGGCCAGACCATGAACCTGAGGTCAGTGGCAGAGGAGCTGAAATGTCTTCATGAAGCACTAACAGCTCCAGACCCTGAGGCTCTGTTTCAGGCATCTTCCAAAATGGCCAGGGTAACTGACTCAAAAAGCTTGTGCGGATGTTCTAGTGACGGGGCACTATTCATTTTACATTTAAGCTTTTATGATGCCTTTCCGTACTTGGAGTGAGCTGTGGGAGCGGGGCATTCATTGCTAGTAACCAGCAAGATGCTTTTCATAGATGTGTGCTATGAATGCCATGTAAAAACCAGATTCCACAGAATGTTGCACGCACATGAAAATACGCACGCAGCTGCACACACATGTACCTATCCAGCCATCCATGAGAAAAAACTGTGTTAGTGGAACATCAAGCTGAGAAACCACCCAGTCTTCATTCTGTCACTTTGTGGGTTTGCCTTAGCCTCTATTTGTGTGCATGCCTCTCTTTACTTCATTTTATAAGTTGTAAAAAGATGCAGTGTATATAAGAGAATACAAACTGGAAACGTACCTCCTGCATATCCAGTACAATGTTGTGCTAACTGTGCAACAGAGGCTTTGCCTCTAACCTGATATCATTAGTGTAGAATACAAAAATGTCGTATATAGACTGTAGAGAGAATTGTAATCACAAATGGCTCGCTAGACATGAGGCTAATTAACAATTTGTTGATGCATATATCTTTTCATAGAGATATTAGGCCTCCATTTTTAAAAAGCCAGACATCATTGCAGTCTCTCCTGTTTTTGATTTGTTCCCAGGTTGTTAGTGAGTACTTTCCCTCAGAACAGGCCACAGACTTTATTAAGGCCACATTGGGTGGTATGTTGTCTGCCAGCCCCACCTGTGCCACGGCAGCTGGACTGTGGATGAAGATCATCCTGAAGGAGTGTGGAGATGCCATGCTGGACAAGGTAAAACGGGAAACTGGAGAGGTTTTCTGCCTAAACTCTAGGCTTTTAGATCTTTGCCCTTATGTGTAATGAACAAAAATCTTGCTGTTTCTCCCCCTCGGACATAGAGTCGATTCCATCTCTGTTCCTACCCTAAGATAGGCAATGGCAGAATCAATCGCAGTAGACAGAGATAATCCAAGGGAAAAGGAAGATGGTTGGTTATTTATTTGTCTAGCTTGTTGCCACAGTATTCAGCCAAGAAAGGCTTGAAAAAACAGACTCTGGGGAAAATACAACAAGACAGAATGACTGGCACTTGGAATCATCCAGTTATTAGGAGGCCTATGGCTAAGGGCTACCTGGATAAAAATAGCACTGTGGTCATTCCCAGTCAATCTGGAGCCTGGGCTCTGAGACCCACCCTCTTGCCAGGTTTCAGAGCCTGGGCTTCAGC
>NW_020692971.1:0-1261 GCF_002925995.2 Terrapene triunguis
TAGGTTTCCTTCATATGGACTGCATGACCAACTGGAATTGATGGCAAAACATTGCCATTATGCAGTAAAACAGCTTTAAGACACGTCTTCGATGAATCAATGAACAGTCTCCACTCATCTGGATTGTGAACGATGTTGAGGGCTGCCATCACACCATCGATGTTGTTGCAGGCTACAAGATCACCTTCCATGAAGAAGAATGGGACAAGATCCTTTTGACGGTCACGGAACATGGAAACCCTAACATCACCTGCCAGGAGATTCCACTGCTGTAGTCCGGAGCCCAACAGCTCTGCCTTACTCTTGGGTAGTTCCAAATCCCTGACAAGGTCATTCAGGTCACCTTGTGTTATGAGGTGTGGTTCAGAGGAGGAGGATGGGAGAAAATGTGGGTCCTGTGACACTGATGGTTCAGGACCAGAAGTTTCATCCTCTTCCTCTTCCTCGTCTGATTCAAGTGAGAATGATTCTGGTGCATCAGGAACCGGCAGTCCTTCTCCCTGGGGTACTGGGCGTATAGCTGATGGAATGTTTGGAATGCACAGTCCACTTTTTCTTCTGTGACACACCTTTCCCAACTGGAGGCACCATGCAGAAGTAACAATTGCTGGTATGATCTGTTGGCTCTCTCCAAATCACTGGCACTGCAAAAGGCATAGATTTCCTTTTCCTGTTCAACCACTGGCGAAGATTTGTTGCACAAGTGTTGCAGCATATGTGTGGGGCCCACCTCTTGTCCTGATCTCCAATTTTGCAGCCAAAATAAAGGTGATAGGCTTTCTTAACCATAGTGGTTATACTGCGCTTTTGTGATGCAAAAGTCACTTCACCACAAACATAGCAGAAGCTGTCTGCACTGTTCACACAAGTATGGGGCATCTCTGCTCACTTTGGCTTAACAGAAAAGTGTCCCTTTGCAAAATCAAACACTGACAAATAAGAGAGCACGACACTGTATGATTTCTAGAGCTGATATAGGGCAATTTGTTCAGCAGAGTGATGTAAGCTTCGTTATGATTGCATCATCCATAACTTCTAGAAATAACATGATGCAATTCATATAATGTATGATGCAATACCAGCTTCAGATTGCATCATTCATTGTTTTGCCTAAAAAGCAAGTACTGTCCAAACCCAGTCATAGATTTATTCATAGATCCAGTCAAAGATGTATTTTAGTCATTTCTGGTTTAAATTGAGATCCCTTCCCTTTATAACTCACTTATCCTCCGCCATTCCCAAGTCAAGGGTCGTATATACT
>NW_020692972.1:0-570 GCF_002925995.2 Terrapene triunguis
GCAGAGCCTCCTGGACATGCCAAAGCCAAACCAGGACCAGCTGAGGAGGAGGCGATTGCAGCGCGGCGACGATAGTGATGAGGAAATTGACATGGACCTCTCACAAGGCACAGGCCCCAGCAATGTGGAAATCTTGGTGTTACTGGAGCAGGTTCATGCCGTGGACCGCCGATTCTGGGCCCGGGAAACAAGCACAGACTGGTGGGACCGCATCGTGTTGCAGGTCTGGGACGATGCCCAGTGGCTGCGAAACTTTCGCATGCGTAAGGGCACTTTCATGGAACTTTGTGACTTGCTTTCCCCTGCCCTGAAGCGCCAGAATACCAGGATGAGAGCAGCCCTCACAGTGGAGAAGCGAGTGGCGATAGCCCTGTGGAAGCTTGCAACGCCAGACAGCTACCGGTCAGTCGGGAATCAATTTGAAGTGGGCAAATCTACTGTGGGGGCTGCTGTGATCCAAGTTGCCAGGGCAATGAAAGACCTGGTGATATCAAGGGTAGTGACTCTGGGAAACGTGCAGACCATAGTGGATGGCTTTGCTGCAATGGGATTCCCAAACTGTGGTGGGGC
>NW_020692972.1:580-1545 GCF_002925995.2 Terrapene triunguis
TTTGTTATGCAATGATTCCAGACTACGTGCTACTGGCCTGGCGTGGTAAAGTGTCCTACCATGGCGGACGGGATAAGGCAGCCCTCCCCAGAAACCTTTTGCAAAGGCTTTGGGAGTACATGAAGGAGAGCTTTCTGGAGATGTCCCTGGAGGATTTCCGCTCCATCCCCATACACGTTAACAGACTTTTCCAGTAGCTGTACTGGCCGCGATTGCCAGGGCAAATTAATCATTAATCATTAAACACGCTTGTTTTTAAACCATGTGTAATTTTTGCAAATGTACACTCACCAGAGGTCCCCTGTGTGCCCTCAGGGTCCTGGGTCAGTTCGGGGGTTACTGTTTCCAGGTCCAGGGTGACAAACATATCCTGGCTGTTGGGGTAACTGGTTTCTCCGCTTCCTTGCTGCTGTGAGCTATCTATGTTCTCTCCATCCTCATCTTCCTCGTCCGCCGAACCCGCTTCCCCGTTTGCAGAGGGACTCATAGAACACGCTTGGGCTAGTGGTGGCTGCACGCCCTAGAATGTCATGCAGCTCCGCGTAGTAGCGGCATGTTTGCGGCTCTGCCCCGGACCTTCCGTTTGCGTCTCTGACTTTGTGGTAGGCTTGCCTTAGCTCCTTAATTTTCACGCGGCACTGCCGCGCGTCCCTGTTATGGCCTCTGTCCTTCATGGCCTTGGAGATCTTTTCTAATGTTTTGCCGTTTCTTTTACTGTTTCGGAGTTCGGCGAGCACTGCTTCATCTCCCCAGATGGCGATCAGATCCTGTACCTCCCGTTCGGTCCAGGCTGGAGCTCTTCTGCGATCCTGGGACTGGGACTGGGACTCCATCATGGTTACCTGTGCTGATGGGCTCTGCATGGTCACCTGTGCTCTCCACGCTGAGCAAACAGGAAATGAAATTCAAACGTTCGCGGGGCTTTTCCTGTCTACCTGGCCAGTGCATCTGAGATGAGAGTGCTG
>NW_020692973.1:0-1665 GCF_002925995.2 Terrapene triunguis
TCCCTATTAAATTCTATAGGGCTATAGGCCAATCTATTAAAGATAAGAGGATGGCACAGGTGTCCCTGAGACCAGAACTTGGCTTTCACAACCCTTTTACTGACGATGATACACAAGAAGAAAAGAACACAGCTTGCCTCTCAGGTTGAACGTCAATTTTGCAGCCCAAGCAGTCAGAAAATACATTTTTTTAGTTGTAAATTGAACACATTTAATCCTGAAATCACTTGAAAGACAATAATATGGAACCACACTATAACTTTTACAGAGTCCCTTTTCAGACTAGAACCGTACTTTTAGTCACTAATCACCTAAAAGTGAGGAGGAAAGTTCTGTCCTAATTTACACCAGTGCAACCTCCATTGATTTCAGTAACCCTTGATACATCAGAGAGTATCACAAGTTAAACCACTGGAATGCTGATAATCTGCACAATGAGTCAATGTATAGGGTCCTTAATTATCTGAGTCAATGAGAGTTCTGCCTGAAGGACTGAATAACAATCAAGTAAGGAGCTAAAGATTTGACCCACACAGCCCTCTGACTAGGTGGACTTTTCAAATAAGATAAAATGTCTGGGATTTTTGTGGAGCAGGTGTTGCAAGCTCAGAAAAAGCTGTCTCCACGCCCTGATTGGTCCCTCCTCTGCAGTTGCAGCTGCCAGATCCTGCCCACCCAGGCCCCTGCTCCCAGCCCTGGGGAGGAGGAGAGGCAGGAAGGCATTGACTGATGGCTGGCGCCACGTCCTGGATCTACACCAGCCTCACTGCCACTGACAGGGAACAACACTGCCCCCCATCTCAAGCGTGAGGCCACAGGTGCCCCCTCTAGCACTGCCCAAATACCCCCCCAGTACACACACCCCTCTAGTACCCTCCAAATATCCCCTCCAGCATACCACTCCCAGTACACAGACCCCTCCACCACCCCCAAAAAACCCTCCTCCCACACACCTCAAGTACCCTCTCCCAATCAGAGGTGCTGGAACAATTTGCATAGTGGGGGTGCTGAGAGCCATTGAACCAAACTGTAACCCTGTATATGATGGAAACCACTTCAAGCCAGGGGGCGCAGCAGCACCCCCAGCACCCCTAGTTCCAGCACCTATGCTCCCAGTACACACACCCGCTAGTGCCCCCCAAATACCCGATCACAGTACAAACATATCCCTCCAGCACCCCCCAACTGTACCCCCCTGCAGCTCCCCCACTCCCAAGGCAGTGTCCTCTTTTTGGGAAACTGAAAGATGGTAACCCTGTACGAGTGAGTGTGACATTAAAGGGATTCTGCATGGACTCAAGAGCCTGCCCATGCCAATCTATTTTCAAGATTTGGGTCTTGATGGGTGACTTAGGGCAAGTTCTTTTCTTCAGTTTCCCTATGTATAGAATTAGGATAGTGATACTGACCTTCCATTGCAAAGTGCTTGGGATCTATGGGTGAGAGGGCCGTAAGTACTGTACGTACAACATAGTGATTTTTAGTCACTACTAATTTGGATGGACTCTGAACCAGTGAGTGACAGAGATAAAAGGCTTTGTATCCTGTTGACGTCACCAGGCATCACCATCACCCCAGGTGACTCAGGAGGGTGGAAAATCACAAGTGTCAATGAAGCCTTCCTGCACTAGGCCTGAACCAAACTCCTTCCATGTTTAAACTCTA
>NW_020692973.1:1765-2419 GCF_002925995.2 Terrapene triunguis
CCATTGCAAAGTGCTTGGGATCTATGGGTGAGAGGGCCGTAAGTACTGTAAGTACAACATAGTGATTTTTAGTCACTACTAATTTGGATGGACTCTGAACCAGTGAGTGACAGAGATAAAAGGCTTTGTATCCCATTACCTAAGTCCCCTATTCTTTTCAAGGTCAGTCTTTGTTTGCTCACCCCATGATGCAAATACGGTTTTGAATGGTGTCAGCACATTTATTGTTTATCTGGCACAGAACATGTATTTACATGTAACTACACAGTCAGAGAGAGAGAGGGAGAGAGAAGACAAATAACAGATGGTGCTGGCAGACTGTAAGTAGTGATTAAGTTACAAATAAGATCACCAACTTCTTCTCCCGCCTCACTCCAAAGTGACACTCACCTGTCATCAGCTTAGTATTATCGTTGGAGGGATGTTCCTGAAATACAGGGTAGTGCTGAAAGCACATGTCCTGACTGAGGTGTATAACATTTTAAATGGCCCAGAGAGGATGACACAAAATTACTCAAGAGAGTAACAGGGTGAAAAACAATGGAGCATAAATTAAAGCTCTGAAAGACATGGAGACATGCCTTTAAGCACAGCATGTGGAATTCAGGTGTGGAATGGACTCCCAAAAACAGCAGTAGGAGCTGCAGTTGTGAA
>NW_020692974.1:0-1707 GCF_002925995.2 Terrapene triunguis
TATTACCCCAGATCTCAGTCCTTTGCTGTAGCCACTAGCCGGCCAATTCTCTAAGGCCCTGAGCCAGGCTGACACTGCCCGGGTGGCCGTGTGGCCTAGTGGGGAGAGCGCCGGGGCTGGGGCTCAGGAGAGCTGGCTGCCATTCCTGGTACAGCTGTCATTTCCTGGGGGACCTTGGCCGAGTCCCTGCCCCCCTCTTTGCCTCAGTTTCCCTCTCTGTAAAATGGGGCTGATGCCCTGCCCCCCTCTGTGAAGCGCTGTGAGATCTGTGGGTGTGAAGTGCTGGGGAGGAGCCGGGCGTTGTTGTACCAGACACAATCTGGCCCTGCCTGGTGCCGCCAGCCTGAGAGCGGCGGGTTTCCAGCGCCTGCCAGAGATACAGCAGCAACTGGCGGCTGCTGGGTATGAGACAGCGGCTGTGAGGGCCTGTGGGTCTGACCTGGGGGGTGGGGGGACGATACTGGCTGGATGGGTCCATGGGTCTGATCCCATGGGGCAGGGATGGGGAGGGGGGACACCGGGCTGGGGGACCCATTAAGTAGATAGACGGGTAGAGAGGGATGCTCTGGATTTAGGTCCTTGGACAGTTTCAGTCGTAGCTCCCAGGAATCTCTGGGATCTCGGAGAGGTTCCTCTGGCTGGGTTTTCTCCCAGGGATCCTGTCTCTGGGACCGTGCAGCGAAGATGGGATGCAGTGACTGTGCCAGGGTCTGTCTCACGGCCTGTCTCCTTCTCACTGCAGAGCTCAGCTATCCCAAACCCTCCATCTCCCTGCGTCCCAGCAGGCGGGTGACCCTGGGGGGAGCTGTGACCATCCGGTGTCGGGGTTGGCACCAGAACATGAGGTTCCTTCTGTACAAAGATGGAAACCCGAATGTGCTGTAGGACACGGACCCCGCTGGGGACGTCGCTGAGTTTCCCATCTGCAATGTGAGCCAGAGAAACTGAGGAAGCTACCGCTGCCAATACAGCACCCAATTGGACTCGCCCGTCTGGTCGCATCCCAGCGACTCCGTGGAGCTGGTGGTAGCAGGTGAGGGGCCCGGCTCGGTGTCCCCCTCCCAGTCCCACCCCCAGTCAGTCTCTGCACTGATGATATGCTCAGCACCAGGCTCTGCCCTGAGCCCTGGGACTCAGCAGAGGGGACGCCCAGCCTGTGACTGGGGACGGAGTCACTGAGGGTTCTCAGCCTGGGGGAGCAGCAGCTGCTGGAGATTCGGGGCCGAGGGAGGGGGGATCCCTGCCCCCAGGGGGAGCTGCAAAGCTGGGGCCTTTCCACAGGGCATGCTCCCCCAGCTGCCCCAGGTCTGGTGACATACAGAGGAGTCGGGTCCAGGGGCTGCCCAGCCGGCCCTGCCCCCAGCCTGTGACTGCATTCCAGGGCTGGCTGTGTGATGCCCACCTGGGCTGGGGGCTGCTGGATTAACGAGCAGTGGGAGCTGCGCTTCTTGGCTGCTCAGCAGGAGTCTGGAAACAGCTGCTGTGGGGAGAACCCCAAGGATTCCCAGGCAGTGGAAGTGCGGGGAGCTTGAGCCCGGGGTAGTATGGGGGGGTGTTTGGGTGGAGGAGGAAGAAAACTGCAGGGGACAGCAGGGAGCAGCTCCCTCCACACCCCGGAGAGCTTCCTGCAGAAACCGCTGGTAGGTAGAGTTTGGAGGGAGGCTGCCAAGTGCTGGGAGAGAGACACCAGCAGCCAGTGAGGTGTGA
>NW_020692974.1:1717-18683 GCF_002925995.2 Terrapene triunguis
GCAGTGAAACAAGAGGAAAAACAATGAAAGAGTCTCCAAGTTACCTAAGAAATTGTTACAAAACTGCGAGAGAAGTAAAGCACGAATGAAACGTGAGGGAAATCAGATGTGAGCAAAGAGAAAGGGGCTGAAGAAATAAAGAGGAAGTGGCTGTAGCGAAAGTAAAACACCAGCACCTTCAGGTGCAGTGACAGGAAGAGAGAAATTGCCAGAGAGGGAAGGGACTGCGCGTACGGCAGAAAGCAGCGGAACGATGGTTGTTCAGTTAAGAAGCTGACCTGTGGCATGGAGGAATAGCTGTAGTTAATTGAGCTGGAACTCAGAACAGCAAACAATGACATCACAAGAAGATGGTTCAATCAAGATATAATGAAGCCTCCTAAAACATTGTCCTCCGAACTCGGGGCGTGCCGAGGCTGAAAACAGAGAAGCTGCGAAGGGACCGTAGAGCGGTGGAGTTCTGCCGTAGTGCCTTGAACGTTCTAACTCCAGATCCTGGTGCTCCATGAATGTAAATTTTTGCCCATAAAGTTGGTTTAATTCAGGCAATGGTAGTTACTGTTCGGTCAAGGTCAGCAAGAGTTCCCAGTGTGACCTAATGCAGCATTTCCTCCTAAACCAGCGAACTCTGATTCACTTGTGATCATTCCCCACTGAACTGATTTCTCCTTCCCCGTCTGACTGAGATAAAATGCAATTGGCCTCTAGGTAGCCTTGGCCTCTCCTTCCCCTGCCCCAGCCACCCCTCCATGGGCTCCTTCAGATGGATCCACACCGTGGCCCGTGTCTCTTGTGTCGCTAGCCCAGCTCTCTCTGTCTTGGATTCAGGGGAAAAGCATCCAGGAGACTCTCTCCTGTATCGGCTTCGTCACCGGGGCCGGGCTGTGGGGACGGGGTGCAGTGACCATGTCTGGGTCTCATCGCCTGTCTCCTCCTGCCTGCAGAGCCCAGCTACCCCATGTCACGGAGTGTGGGGGGACACAGGGCCCTGCACCCCTGGCTTCCTGCGATTCACCATGACTCTCAGCCAGCCAGTAAAGCAGAAGGTTTATTTAGATGACAGGAACACAGTACAAGACAGGTCTTGCAGGCACAGACAACAGGATCCCCCCCAATTAGGTGCATCTTGGGGTCCCAGGGCACCACAGCCCCCTTGGGAGGTCAGACCCCGTCTGCCTCCCAGCCATTCCACCAGCCAGCTCTCAAACTCCTCTCCAGCCTTCCCTCCCACAGCCTTTGTTCCGTTTCCTGACCTCTAACCCCTTCCTGGGTTCTCATGTTACATGCTCAGGTATTCTCCCTCACGACCAATCTCCCATCCCCCAATGCAGACCATCCTAGCCACACTCCCCTGCAACCTTCCCAGGCCAACACTCCCCACTCAGCATTCAAAGACCACATTAAGAACAGTCCCAGTTCGTCACATCTCTCCCCACTTCGATACCGAACTGAGCGGGGTCACTTCAGCCAGTGACCTGGGGAAGTTCGAACCTACCCCCGTTCCCATGGATGCCCCAGCATCCCTCCCTTCCTTGGTGAGAATTACACCAGGTCCTTCCAGTTTCACGGCCCCCCTTAGGTCGGGTGTGCTCGATGGCACTCGTAGTTCTCATGTGGGAAGCCTTATGCGGCCTGTGCCCTTTTCCCATCCCAATACCCCTGCGGTTCCAACTGGGCTGGGGTCCTCTCCCAGCATTCCAGTCTGGAGGGCTGTAATTCGGGCTCTCTTGGTTCAGAGCCCCCCTTTTTACCTTGACCACCCTCTGGAAAGGCTCCCGTATGCTGGGCAAGGGTCCTAAGGCCATTTTCCCCTTGTCCTGGGCCTTCCTCCCCCTCTGACAGGGGTCACAGGATCGGCAGTACTGTTGGACAGTAACAAAGACCCCAGGTCAGTAAAAGTTTCGTAGCAGCCTCTGCTGGGTATGCCAGGTTCCCTGGTGCCCTGAGAGGGGAATGTCATGGGCCCGGTACAGCAGCTGGCGGCGATACTTCTGGGGTACCACCAGCTGCCTCCTGATCCCCCCTGACTCCATTTTCCCTGGGGGAGCCCATTCTCGGTACAGGAACCCTTTCTCCCACAGGAACCTTTTCCGGCCACCTCTCCCCATGGTCTGTACCGCACTGAGGTCGGCCAGGTCCCTTATCTTCCGCAAGGAGGGATCTTTCTGCAACTCGGCCTGGAACTCAGCAGCTGGGACAGGGATGGCCACCTGCTTTCTCTCGCCGGCTGGGTCTGAAGCCACAGCCTCCCTGAGCCGTGTCCCTGGGCGTTCCCTCCCCACCAGGTTAGGGTCCTGCGCCTCGGGCAAGGCACCCTCCCCAAGGCCAGGGCGCAGTGCCCCTCGCCGGCTCTGACTGCGGGTCACAACCAGGGCACCCTGGGGGTTGCTTGGCCAGTCCTCCAGGTCCCCTCCATCAACACCTCAGTGGGCAAATACGGGTGTACCCCCACGTCCTTGGGGCCCTCCTTGGCCCCCCACTTCAGGTGTACCCTCGCCATGGGCACTTTGACTGGGGTCCCAGCCACCCCTGTCAGGGTCAGGTAGGTGTCGGGCACCACCCGATCTGGGGCCGCCACCTCGGGCCGGGCCAGCGTGACCTCTGCGCCCGTATCCCAGTATCCATTGACCTTCCTTCCATCTACCTCCAGGGGAACAAGGTACTTGCTCCACAGGGACCACCCCGCGCCTACCCTGTAATCCAAAAACCCTGAGTCTGGAGCATCCAGCCCCCAGAGGAGCCGGCCTGGAGCTCTCCTCCCTCCTTAGCAGGTGGTATGCTGCCAGCCCCCCTTTCCTGGGAACGCTGCCTCTCGCCCGGCTGGGTCTCTACCCAGTCAACCCTCTGTGGGTTGGATCTGCTCAGTCTGTCCCTGAGCCTGAGGCACTGGGCCCATAGGTGGCCTCTCTGGCCACAGTGATAGCAGCCCATGTCCCATGGGTCCCCTCAAGTGGGTCGGATGGACCTGACGTTGGATGTTTCCCTTTGGTGGGGGTTCTCCATATTTCCCCGCTGGGAGGTCCCATGGTGACCCTCTCTCTGCGTTGTGGTGGGACTGTTCTTTTGGGACTCCTCCCTGTTATCCCCTGCCCGACTGTTCACAAACTCGTCGGCCAGCTGGCCTGCGTGCTGCGGGTTCTCTGGCTTTTGGTCCATAAACCATCGCCTCAGGTCTGATGGGCACTGCTCATACACGTGCTCCAGTACAAATAGGTCAAGCAGGTCCTCTATAGTTTGGGCCCCAGCTGTCCACTTGCGGCATACCCCTGCGCCCGGTTGGCTAGTTGTTGGTATGTGACCTCATGGGTTTTACGCTGACTTCGGAACCTTTTCCGCTACATCTCAGGGGTCAGCCCAAACTCGCGGAGCAGGGCCTTTTTGAACAGTTCGTAGTCCCCTGTCTCTGCCCCTTTCAGTCGGCTGTACACCTCCCTGGCTGTGGAGTCCAGTGAGGGGATGAGAAACTGGAGCCTGTCTGCAGGGTCAACCTGGAGCAGCTCGCAGGTATTCTCAAAGGCCGTCAGGAAGGTATCCATGTCCTCCCCCTCCTTACGCTGGGCCAGAAAGCACTTATCAAAGCTCTTGGCAGTCTTGGGTCCCCCCTCACTCACCGCAGCCGGGGGCTCGCTGGTCCTCAGCCTGGCCAGTTCCAGCTCATGCTGACGTTGGTCCCGCTCATGCTGACGTTGTTTCTCCTTCTCTTCCCGCTCCTGCTTCAGTTCTTGCTCCCTTAACTCGAGCTCTTTCAGTCTCAGCTCCCTGTCATATTCCAGCCGCCTCCGTTCCAGGGACGGGGAGCTCCGCTGCGACGATCCCCTGCTGGCTGCCGGGTTCGGGGTGCCCTTGGTATTTGCTGGGCTTCCCCCAATCCCTCCCCGAGGCATAGGTAGGCAGGGTCTCGGGATGTCCTCGGCAGCAGTCTGACCCCTCCCAGCCATGTCAGGCCCCGGGGCCCACGTTGCATCCGTCGGGCGGCTTCCCTAAGGGACAGGGCTCGGTTCATCCAAGCGATCCTTCTCCTCCAGCTGGGCAATTAGCTGTTCTTTGGTGGACCTCCCAGCGCGCAGCCCCCTCTGCCTGCACAGCTCCACCAGGTCGCTCTTAAGGCGTTTAGCATACATCCTCCTGCTGGCCACTCGCCGGCCTGTGCTCTCTGCTTTCCACCGTTCCAGGGAGACCCCTAGTGTGCCAGCCCTTCTTCAGGTCACCATCTCTCTGCCAGGGTCGAGCTGCAGACTCCTCCGCCCCGGGACCGCTCGCTGCGATCCCCCGGGGGACCCTGTTACTGCAAAAGTCCTTCTCTCTGGTCACACACTCCCAGGGGTTAATCGCCCCCTGAAACCGTCTCTCTCCGACTCTTCAGCATGCCTGGTCCCCGTCAATCCCCCTTGGTTTTACTGCTCCCCAGTCACTTACTGCAGGAAGCGCCGTCCATGGGGTGCAGTAGATCCCACCCGCCGGTTTTATTGGCTGTTTCTTTAACAACTCAGGATCTTCATTTATGCCTCCCTCCCCTGCTCACGGGGGCCAGAAACCACAACCCCCACCCCTCTGTCTTGCCTCTGTGCCACATCATTGAGCTAAGAATGGTGATGCAGTCACACTACCTGGGAAGGAGGTTGGCCAGACTCCTCCACCCTCATGCTCCAGGGCAGGCGCTGGGCCCAGCCGGGTCAGGAAGGAATCTCTGCCCCGCTCCATGGGAGAGGGTCACTCCGTGAAGGGCACCATGGGGGGTGGAGATCCCTACTCTGCTCTGACCTGCTGCTCCAGGGAGGTTGGACGGGTCTGTTGGAAAAGGTGGGGGCAGCCTGGGCATCTCTTGACATCTGAGATTCCCCATTTCCCAGCTGATCCCTGGACTGGGCAGCTCCCATGTGGGGCTGGGAGGTGATGGGTGGGGGTGGGGGTGACCAGGCAGCTGCAGGAGGGGATGTGGTTTGCTGGGTGTTGCAGGGAGCTGGCTTTTCTCTGAGCATGGCAGATTTGCCCCGGAGAGTGCTGAGAAATCATCTGATGGGAAGAAAGGGGCCGAGCTCATCACGGGCTTCCTGGGGCTGCAGCCCCCGGCGCAGTTCCTCATTCCGTTCGCACTCGGGCCTCAGACTCAGTGGAGCTCAACGCCGGGGCATTGGTGACAGCGCTGAGGGGCCCCCACTGCCCCGTCATGGCATCTGCTCTCACCGTCCTCCTCCTCGGTGAGTATTGGAGACAGCCAGGGCATGTGCCCATAGGGTGGGGGATCTGAGACCAGGGCATGTGCCAATGGCGGGGATTTGAGACCAGGGCATGTGCCCATGAAGAGGAGCTGAGACCAGGACGTGTGCCTGGGGTGGGTGGGTGGGGGATCTGAGAACAGGGCATGTGCCCATGTGGGGGGATCTGAGACCAGGTTGTAGGATCCAGTTTCTCTGGGATCTGGTCACTAACAAGCCGTCTCCTCTCCAGGCTGCTGGCTGGCCGGGCACAGCGGGGTGTGGGGAGGTGAGTATTAGTCTGTGGGGGGGACGGTAACATCAAGGACAGGAGAGGGGATGTATGGGGTGGGGAAAAGAGGAACCGAGCCCTGATCCTTCCCCAAAACGCAACCCAAACTCCCCCTGTGAGTTCAGACCCGGCCTCGTTCTTCTGTGACCCCCCCTCCCCGGAGTAACTGGGAGCTGAATCTGGCTCCCGGGGTCTGAGGAAGCAGATGGGAACCGTCCCCTGGTTCAAAGTCCTGCCCCCGACAGGCTGTGAGGATCGGGGGTGGGGGCGGCACGTGGATTTATTTCGGCTCATACAAACGCTAACAGGGGCCGTCCGTTGGCTCTGGATCCCCTCAGGGAACTGAAACGTTCACAGTCAGTGCAGCCGTGGGGAGAACCTAGGGCTACCATACGTCCAGATTTCCCCGGACATGTCCGGCTTTTCGGTCTATAAATAGCAGTCCGGGGGGGATTTCTAAAAATCTAAAAATGTCCGGGATTTCCCCCCGGTCGGCTATTTATAGATTGAAAAGCGGCGGCCATGCGCCGCTGGGCAGCCAAAGCCCCTTCCTGGCTCCCCGCATCCCCTGCAGCCTTAGCACGCCCCTGGCCCTGCAGCTGTCTTCCCCGTCCTCCCCTCCCCTGAACACTCCGCCCCCCTGCTCCTCCCCCTCCCCTGAACGCTCCGCCCCCTGCTCCTCCCCCTCCCCTGAACGCTCCGCCCCCCTGCTCCTCCCCCTCCCCTGCTCCCCACAAATCAGATGTTCGCGGGAAGTCTGAAAACAAGCAGGGGCAGGTGGGCAGCAGCAGGTAAGCTGGGGGGGGGACGCGAGAAGGAGGGCTCCAGGGAGGCATGGGGCGGCGCGGCCCAGTCCGGCCCTGGCCGAGAGACTCCCTCTGGCCCCAGCCAAGCGGCTCCGGCCCCGGTCGGCCCCAGCGGCTCCGGCTCTGGCCCTGGGGCACCGGCCCCAGTTCTGGCTGAGCGGCGCCAGCCGAACACCCTCGGCCCCGGCCCCAGAGGCTCCGGCCCTGGCCCCAGCGGCTCCGGCCCGGCTCGGCTCGGGCCCCGGGGCCCCGGTTCCGGCCGAGCGTCGCCAGCCGAGCACCCCCGGCCCCGACCCCAGCGGCTCCGGCCCTGGCCTCAGTGGCTCCGGCCCGACTCGGCTCGGGCCCCGGGGCCCTGGTTCCGGCCGAGCGCACTGGCCTGGCCCTGGCTGAGCGGTGCCAGCCGAGCACCCCTGGCCCGGGCCCCGGGGCACCTGCCCTGGTTCTGGCAGAGCGGCGCTGGCCGAGCACCCGTGGCCCCGGCCCCAGCGGCTCTGGCCCGGATCCGGCCCCAGGGCGGCGGCCCCGGTTCCGGCCGAGCACCTCCGGCCTGGCCCCCAAGACCCGCGACCCCGGCCGGAGTGCAGCCCGATTCCTGGGCTCTTGCTAAAGCTGCCCCTGGTCAGGGGACAGGGAGGGGGGGTTGGATGGGTCGGGAGTTCGGGGGGGCTGTCAGGGGGGCAGGGGTGTGGAGAGGGGTCAAGGCAGGCAGGGAGCAGAGGGGTTTGGATGGGTTGGGAGTTCTGGAGGTCCTGTCAAGGGGTGGGGAGCAGTTGGATAGGGTGTGGGAGTCCCGGGGGTCTGTTTGAGGGAGGGGGTGTGGATATGGGGCAGGGGTGTGGAAAGGGGTCGAGAGAGGCAGGGAGCAGAGGGGGTTGGATGGGTCTAGAGTTCTGGTGATCCTGTCAGAGGGTGGGGAGCAGTTGGATAGGGCATGGGAGTCCCGGGGGTCTGTCTAGGGGTGGGGGTGTGAATATGGGGTTGGGGTGTGGATAAGGGTCGGGGCAGTCAGGGGACGGGTAGAGTCCTAGGGGGCAGTTAGTGGCAGGGGTCCCAGGAGGGGGCAGTCAGGGGACAAGGAGTAGGGGGGTTTGGGGGTTCTGAGGGGGGCAGTCAGGGGGTGGGAAGGGGGAGGGAGTGGATGGGGGTGGGGCAGGGCAGGGGCGGGGCTAGAGTGGGGCTCCTCCCCCCTCAGTGTCCTCTTTTTTGATTGTGGAAATATGGTAACCCTAGGAGAACCCCCCCAGATCCGCCCCCAACAGCTCCCTCCCCTGCACTCACAGCCCCCCATTCCCAAGGCCTGGGGAAAGCTGGGTCTTGCACAACTCCCGCCAGCCACAGACTCTATTCCCAAATCTGGTTCGGGGGGGCAGGGCTGCAGGGGGCCCACTGGTCAGGTTCCCTGGCTGGCCTCAGGTGGGGCTGGGGGGGGCGGCAGGTGATCTCACATGCAGCTGGGTCCTGAGCTACATGTGGGTGAACCCCCTGCCCCCGAGCCCCATGAGCAGGCAGTGCCAACCCTGGTAGGGGACAGACTCCCAGAGAGGCCGAATGACGGATGGACTGAACTGGGGGGAGGGAGGCAGGGGTGTGTGTATCTCCCCTGGTTAACTCCTGTCTTGTTGAAAGCAGGGAGTGAATTTCTCAAACCCACCATCTGGGTGAGCCCCAGCAGGGTGGTGGCCCTCGGGGGAAATGTCACCATCCGCTGTGAGGGTCGGCAACGATCCATGGAGTTCTTTCTGCGTAAAGCTGGACACCCGAACCAGCAGGTGCGGACGATGCCTAATGGGACCGTGGCTGAATTTCCCATCACCAGTGTTGGCCAGGAAGATGGAGGGAGCTACACCTGCGACTATCGCTCCATAGTGGATCAGAGTCACTCATCACATCACAGCAACCCCGTCGAGATCATTGTGGGAGGTGAAGGAGGGACCCAGCTCAGAGTCCCCGCTCTGGAGATCTGGGGCAGAGGAAGGGGGAATCCCTGCCACCAGAGGGAGCTGCAGAGCAGGGGAGGCTTTCCCAGACAACACATCAGTTAGGGGGTGATGGGTGGAGCTGAAGGTTATAAACCTCAGTGTATAGTAGAGACTTGCACAGTCCCTTACAAGTCAGTGGTGGTGCTGTGCACAGAACCCAGGAGTCCTGGCCCCCATCCCCCCTGCTCTCACCCACTAGACCCCACTCCCCTCCCAGAGCCGGGGACAGAACCCAGGAGTCTTGGCTCCCAGCCCTTGCAGCAGAGAAGCCAGGGAGTGAATGGACCCTGGAGACTGGACTGTCCTGTCACCCGCTAGGGAGCACAGCTCTGGCCCCCAGGGGCTGGGGTTGCTCCGTGTCTCATGCTGCTAGCCCAGGGCTCAGAGGAAACTCTGGACCCTGTGGAAAGGCATCCAGGAGCCCGTCCCCAGGACCGCCGGGTCTGACCGACCACTGAGGCCACGTAGTGAGGACGGGCCCCAGGACTGACTGACGGGGCCTGCATCTCACGGTCTGTCTGCTTCCCACTGCAGAGCCCAGCTACCCCAAACCCAACATCTCCGTGAGCCTGGGGGGAACTGTGGTCGTCCGGTGTTGGGGGCAGCACCAGGACGTGCGATTTGTGCTGAATAAAGAGCGACGCCATTTCCCACCTGTGGATTCGGACGGGTTTGAGGCTGTGTTCTCCAGCAGCAACGTTCACCGGGATCTTGGCGGGAGCTACAGCTGCTCCTATCACAGCAAATCGGAGCCGTTCGCCGTGTCGTACCCCAGCGACCCCGTGGAGCTGGTGGTGAGAGGTGAGGGGCCCGCCTTGGCGTCCCCGTTCCCAGCCCCACCCCCCCCAGCCAGACCCTCACCGGGGCTTGGAGACAATGGGACGCTCAGAGCCAGGCTCTGCCCTGAGCCCTGACCCAGCAGAGGGGACACCCGACCGGGGAGTGGGGACGGAGTCACTGGGGGGTTCCCCAGCCAGAGGGGAGCAGCAGTCCCTGGACACTCAGGGCAGGGAGGTGACTTTAACGCTGCCCCTTGTGTGTAGAAACCATGAGTCGCTATTTAATCCCGTGATCCCATCCCCTCTGTGCTCCAGGCCGTGCCCCAGGCAGGGCCCTGGCCTGGGCTGAATGAGGGAGGGGCTGCAGGAGGAGCAGTTGCTTAGTGGACACTGCACTGGGCTGGGACCCCGGAGATCTGGCCCAGCTCCTGGTGCAGCCACAGACTCTGTGTGATGGGAGCACGTCGCGGTTTTCAAAAGTGTCCTCCCTTGCGGGGGGGGGAGGGCTCAAACTTGGGGGATCTCAGGCCGAGAGCCCACAAACAAAGATGCCCACAGATATTGGAGACCTCTGCCAAAACTGGCCTCAATAGCGCTGCATAAACACAGAGTGAAGAGACAGTCCCTGCCCCTGGGAGCTCACTAAGGAAAGTGAATCTGTCTGTGCCTCAGTTTCCCCCCCTGTAGAATGGGGATAAAGTTGTCTCACTGCCTCCCGGGGGGATGACTTCTTTCCTCTGTGGGGCTCAGACCCTGCCATGCCAGGTGCCAGACACCAGCCCGTGAGTCACTCTGTGCTGGGGGGCCCGGACGCAGTGAATGAGGCAGGGGCCACACATGGCATATGAGGACCCCAAGAACAAGGCAGCCGTGGCCCCGTGTCTGTGGGGCTGGAAGCCCAGCTCGCAGGGCCAGGACTCTGGGATCTGGGAGAGAATCTCTGCCAGGGGGCCACTGGATCTGCCCGTGCCTGGGAACGGCCGGGGAATCATAGAAGATGAGGAAGGAGATTCCACCACCTCCCTAGGGAGCCCATTCCACTGCTTCACCACCCTCCTAGTGAAATAGTTTTCCATAATATCCAACTTAAACCTCCCCCACTGCAACTTGAAACCATTGCTCCTTGTTCTGTCATCTGCCACCCATGAGAACAGCCGAGCTCCATCCTCTTTGGAGCCCTCCTTCAGGTAGTTGAAGGCTGCTATCAAATCCCCCCTCACTCTTCTCTTCTGCAGCTGGAGGCCGGGGCTGGGCGGGTGCCTTGGTCTGGCTCCCACATCCTCTCTCCTGTGCGCAGATCCCAGCTTACCCAGACCCTCCATCTCTCTGAGCCCCACTGGGGTCACCGCCCCAGGGGCAGACGTCACCATCCGGTGTCAGGGGCAGCGCCGGGACATGAGGTTCTTCCTGCACAAGACTGGAGACCTGAACCCCCAGCGACACATGGACCCTGCTGGGGCCAGGGCCGAGTTCCGCATCCCCAGCGTGAGCCGGCAGCATGGAGGGAGCTACAGCTGCAGCTACCGGCCCCGATCGGAGCCCTTCGTCTCCTCGCAGCCCAGCGACACCGTGGAGCTGGTGGTAGCAGGTGAGGGGCCCAGCTCGGTGTCCCCGCTCCCAGCCCCACCCTCAGAAGGTCAGCACCCTGATGGGATGCTCAGAGCAAAGGTCCCAGTGCTAAGGGTTCCCCTGCCCCTCTCCGTGCTTCTGCGGACCAGGGTCGGGGTGCTGGGGCTTCTCCCATCCTGCTCACCCGGTGGCCAGAGCTCTGGGGCCCCCACTTGGCTGGGGTCCCTGGGCACGGGCCCTATAGGCCGAATGGCTGATCCACCACTGGTCACGGGGGGTAGCGGGGGGATCTCTGAGTCGGTGTTTCAGCCCCTCCCCCCACTCTGACAGACTCTGGTTCTATTCCCGCAGAGGGAACTGACCCAACCCAGCCTGGAGCGGCGCCGGCTCCCACCCGCCCGGGCAGCGCGGGGCCAGGTACTGGGGCTGGGGGGAATCTATTAAGTCACAGATTATGGGGCAGTTTCCCCTGTGGTTGCCCAGGGGGAGGGATGGAGATGTTCTCAGGGGCAGTGACTGATTTGGGAGGGGAGCGAAGCCTCCTGCTCAGACACAAACCCGCTGCTAATGGGGCAGCCGGAGGCTTCCTCTGGGGGCAGCTGGGCCCATCAGTGGCCATGGGTGGGGGGGGGGGGGGGGGGGGGGGGGGGCCCGCGCGGGGGGAGTGGGGGCAGGGGGGGCGGGGCTGGAGCTCCCTGCGAAGCAGCCAGGAGCAGCCAGCATGGGAGGCGGGATACCGAGCTAGATGGGCCCATTGGCCTCAGCCAGTGTGGCCATGAGGAAGGGGGTGAAATGCTTTAGAAATGATGGCCAGGCTGGATCAGGCAGCGCCCCCTAGTGCCGTGCTGGGGCAATAAGGCCAGGCCACACTGATAGGGAGAGCGCCCCCTACTGAGCTCCCTGCCCTGCAGCCTAGCGCGCCCTCGTGCTACAAATCCCCCAAATCTTGCTGGCTCTGACCCCACTTGATGCCCTGGGGCCCCCCAACATCCTCCCCATAGAATTTTCTGATGCCTGTGCTCTGCGGTGTCCCAGCCCCTTGGGTGCCGCCTGGGGTGGGAGGGGCTGGGGGGGAACAGACCAGTCGCTCCCGACACTCACGGCTGCTGCTGTTTCCCAGGTGGATCGGAATCGCCGGCACTTCCGGGTCTGGCCAGCCCCATCATCACCGGGGACTCACCTGGACCCTCAGAAGGTCGGCACCTGACGGGATGCCCAGAGCCCTAGGACTGGTCTGGACAGGAAGCCGGGACAGTGTCACTGGGGGGTTCCCGAGCCAGGGGGAGCAGCAGCTCCTGGAGGTTCAGGGCCGAGGGAGGGGGGATCCCTTCCACCAGAGGGCGCTGCAGAGCAGTGGCCTTTCCGAGGCGATGCTCCCCCGGCTGCCCCTGCTCTGGGGGCTCACAGAGGAGTCAGGGCTCAGGGGCTGCCCAGCCGGCACCGTCCCCAGCCACAAAGCCCCCTCCCCAGGTCTGACAGTAACGATTGATGCTGAGTCACGGGCTGAGGTGGATTAAGGTTTCCTGGGCCCCTGGGCCAGAGCAAGGGGGATCCCTCCCCCCTTCCACCTGCGTCCCTCTCCTGTTCCGCCTCCTCCGCCTGCGGCCCCGCACATGGCCCCCCGCCTTTCTGCCCCTTCCCTGGGGCCCCGCCCCTATTCCACCAATGGCCCCGCCCCATTCCGTCCCCCCACTGGAGCTCCACAACCCATTTTCTACTTTCTGCTTCCCCGCATTGTGAGCCCCAGACCGGAGAAGCTCTGTCCCCTTGCTTCGGCCCCAGGGCGCAGCGGGGAGCGAGAGCTCCCCCGGCCCTGAGGCCACAGCACGTAGCGAGAGCTCCTCCCGTCCTGGGGCCGCAGCGGAGGTCCCAGTGCTAAGGCTTCCCCTGCCTCCCCCACTCCCCCCACTGCTTCTGTGGGAACCAGGGTCTGGGTGCTGGGTGTTCTCCGGGGCCCCCGCTGGGCCAGGTCCCTGAGCCCAGAGGCTATTCCACCAGTGGTCACGGAGGGTGGGGTGATCTCTGAGTCAGTGTTTCAACCCCTCCCCCTGCCCCAACAGATGCTGGTTCTATTCCCGCAATGGGAACCGACCTGACCCAGCCTGGAGTGGCGCCGGCTCCCACCCTCCCGGGTAGCACGGGACCAGGTACCGGGGGGAATCTATTGAGTCACACATTATGTGGTAGCTTCTCTCCAGTGGTTGGCCAGGGGGAGGGATGGAGGCTGTTCTCAGGGGAAGTGACTCCCCCGCACCAAAGGATTTGAGAGGAGACAGAAGCCTCCTGCTCTGACATGAACCCGCCAGAGCTCCCTGCGAAGTAGCCAGGAGCAGCCAGCATGGGAGGCGGGATACCAGGCTAGATGGGCCCGTTGGCCTGAGCCGGTGTGGCCACGAGGAAGGGGGTGAAATAACGTCCAGGCTGGATCAGACAGCGCCCCCTAGCGCCATGCTGGGGCAATGAGGCCAGCCCTGATTGATGGGGAGAGCGCCCCCTACTGAGCTCCCTGCCCTGCAGCCCAGCGTCCCCTCGTGCTATAAATTCCCCAAATGTTACTGGCTCTGACCCCACTTGATGCCCTGGGGCCCCCGACATCCTCCCCATAGAATTTTCTGCTCCCTGCACCCTGAGGTGCCCCAGCCCCTTGGGCGCCGCCTGGGGTGGGAGGGGCTGGGGGAGGGGAACAGATCAGACGCCCCCGGCACTCACGGCTGCTGCTGTTTTCCAGGTGGATCGGAATCGCCGGCACCTCCGGGTCTGACCAGTCCCATCATCGCTGGAGGAAGTGCGGCAGCCGCTGCCCTCCTCCTCCTCCTCGTGGCCTTCGTCTGCTTCAGAAAAACCCGAGCCAGTGAGTGCCCCGCCCAGCGAGGGAAGGGTTAATCCTGCCGCTAAGAAGGGCGGGCTGGGGTCACGGCTGGGATGGGGAAGCCAAGGAGTGGGGTGGGGGCACAGCAGAGGGCGCTGTGGCATGTGTAATCCCTGGACACACGCACCTGTCCCACCCCAGGGGGGCCACATCTCAGGGCCAGATGAGGGGTCCCCATATAACCAGTTCCCTTGCCCCACCTGCACCATCTGTGGCCGCATCTCAGCACTGAGCAAGGGGTCCCTGTATAATGCGCTGTGGGCACTCTGCCTCTCAGGTACCTGTGGTGCCAGCGGAGCCGACCTATGGATCAGGTTCATTATAATGAGTCACTAACGAGGGAGGATTGGGGACAGGAAAAGCCCCCGAGTTAATCTGCCCCTCCCCACAGCGCATGCTTGGTGTTGTGCTGCCCCCTGCCGGTCTGGCCCACCCCAGCAGGGATCCAGGCTCAGCACCAGCAGCAGAGGGGACCCCCCAGGCCCTCCCATTCCTGCTGCCCTGTGGGGGTGAGTGGCCGGGCGCTGGGACCGGGGGATCCCGATCGACTCATGGGGGATTCTGGTTTGTGTCCCTCTGCAGGAAAAGGAGGCGCACTGAGACCGAGCAGGTAGGAACCCGGCTCCTCCACCCTCCCGATCGACCTGACGGGGTCACAGGGCTCCTGGGTTCTGTCCCCGGCTCTGAGGTGGAAGTGGGGTTGGGGGCCAGGACTCCTCAGAAATGACCTGGGCCTGCTGACAGTGGAGGGGCACAACCCCAGAACAGCTGGAGTCACATCACGCCCCCCCCTGCCCGGAAAGCCGTGACCCCCCCCACCCGCAGCTCCCAGCTGTTCCTCCGCTCCTGCCTCTGCCTCTCCCTGTCCAGCTCAGCTCCCCAGCTCAGCTGCTCCGCAGGAAGGGGGCCCGGCTGCACCATGTGACTGAGCTGTCCGGGGGGGGGTCATGTGACCCTGCTTTCCCCCCACACATGTGTCACCTCTGCCTGGGTTCTGTCCCCAGCTCTGGCAGGGGGGTGGGGTCTAGTGGTTGTAGCAGGGGGGTTAGGGAACAGGGTTCAGTGTGAGGCAGGATTGGGGGCTCTCTGGGTGTGTTGGGAAATTTCCTGGCGGTTTGGGGGATATGACATTTACAAGTGGATTTTTTTCTCTTTTAGCACCAGCCCCTTGGGGGTGTTGGAGGCCCCGGCTCAGCAAGACCCTATCTGTAAGTAATGCACCCAAGGGGGTACCATGGGGGGGGCAGGACACCTGGTGAGGGACGGGACTTGTGGGAGCTCCACCCATACGGGGCAGGGTCTGATTTACAGCTGCTGCTGGGCGGGACTAAGGAGAAGGCCCCAGAGGTAGCTGGTGTCAGCTGAGCTTCTTGCCTCCCTCCGCACCAGCTCCCTGGGGGCCACCCTCCCCTCCCCCTCTAGTTCATAGTCTCCCTCTATGGGGCCGCCCATTCTCCCCCCCCAGGCCTCGGGCTTTGTGTGTCCCCCCTTCATTTCTCCATCAGACCTTCCCAGCCAGTGACCTGTGGGGAATCCCCATCCACTCCTGGCCCCCAGCCCCCTGCTCTAACCACTAGACCCTCCTCCCCTCCCAGAGCCAGGGTGAAAACCCAGGGATCCTGACTCCCAGCCCCCCTGCCCCGCCATAACCCCCTAGACTCTGCTGCCATCTCTGTGCCTCAGTTTTCCTCTCTGTAACATGGGGCTAATGACCCTGGTCCATGCTGTGGGGCGGGCGAGGGGTGGCTGTGCCGGGCTCTGACCCCCCCTGGCTGGACGGAGGGGTCAGAGCTGGGTGTGGGGTTCTGCTCTGGGCCGGCCGGGGGTGCAGCTCAGCGGGTGTCTCTGTTCTGCAGACGCTTCCATTGACGAAGTGAAAGAGACACAGACCCTCGTAAGTGTCCCTGTCTGCCCGCGGGCCCTGACCCCCAACCCTGACCCACATGGGCCCCACTCACCTTATCTGGCCCACTCAGTATTTTGGGGTGGGGGTGGGGTTGCTGGGAGGGGCTCATGGGATCACAGCTGGGATTGCAGGGGTGTGTATGTGTGTGTGTGTCCCTGTCACCGCCTGCTGGAGGGGACAAGCCCTGCTCTGTGTGAATGTGTGTGTGGGCAGTTGGTGCACACACATACACACACACCCCAGTGACTCTGTCCCCTCCTCTTCCCAGGAGCCCAACCCTGGCACCGACGGACTCACCTATGCCTAGGGACCTGGGGACGTGGTCTCTGGTGTGAGCTGCTGCACTTCGCAGGTCACAGAGCTTCACCCACCCACTCTGTAGCAGACCCCAGCCTCCGGCTGAGTCACTGACAGCCTCAATCATGGGTTAAAGACTTCAAGTTACAGAGAATCCTCCATTGACACTAGTTTAAACCTGCCCGTGCCCCACACCTCAGGCTGCAGACGAAGGCGAACCCCCCCCCCCCCCCACCAGGGTCTCTGCCAATCTGACCGGGGGGAAATTTCTTCCTGGCACCAGATACAGCGATCAGTTAGACCCTGAGCATGTGGGCAAAACCCACCAGCCAGACACCTGGGGACGGATTCTCTGTAGTAACTCAGAGCCCTTCCCAGCAAGTGTCCCATCTCCGGCCATTGGGGATATTTGGTGCTAGCAATCGCGGATCGGCTCCATGCCGTTGTGGGATGTCTGCTCATCCCATCCCCTCCAGAAACTTCTCATGCTCATTCTTGAAGCCAGTTAGGTCCTGTGACAAAGTGGGACTGTTCTTAATGTTTCCTCTGAATACTGTGTGGGTGCCTCAGTTTCCCCTATGCATTTCTTAAGTCTCCAGTGTGCATAAATGGCCGACACTTTGTATCCTGGCAACAAATGGCTGGGGCCCTTCCCCCCTGCAAGGGAATAGCTAAAGGTGAACAAAGAGATCAGGTGACTTCCTGGCCCGGGAAAGAGACAAAGGCCAGAAAGGAGGGGCTGGAGGGGGTTTCAGTTTGGAGCTAGCTGGGGACTGGAAGAGAGGGCAGATGTGGTTGTCTGGCTTGCTGGGCCCCAGAATGGACCCGGCTGAGAGATCCCGTTCTTTGTACCTACAAGCTCTGTTTTAGACCATGTTCCTGTCATCTAATAAACCTCTGTTTTACTGGCTGGCTAAGAGTCACGTCTGACTGCGAAGTGGGGATGCGTGCAGGACCTCTGGCTTCCCCAGGACCCCACCTGGGCGGACTCGCTGTGGGAAGCGCATGGAGGGGCATATGCTGAATGGTCCAAGGAGAAACCCAGGAGGTGAAGCTGTGTGAGCTTCTTGCCCTGAAGACGGTCTGCTCCAAGGGAGAGGAGGCTCCCCAAAGTCCTGACTGGCTTTGTGGGGAGCAGTTCCAGAGCATCACCCGGGGACTCCGTGACAGCTCCCTTGGGAGGCTGCTCCAGAATTTCGCTCCTCTGACGGTTGGGCCTTGTCTATGTAACCCTTCTGCCCATCTAGTTGGCAGCAACAAGGGCCGGGTTC
>NW_020692975.1:0-3681 GCF_002925995.2 Terrapene triunguis
CGAAGTGGGTATTCACCCACGAAAGCTCATGCTCCAATACGTCTGTTAGTCTATAAGGTGCCACAGGACTCTTTGCTGCTTTTACAGATCCAGACTAACACGGCTACCCCTCTGATCCTTCTCAGGGAAGTGGATTACATACAGCGACGGGAGAACCCCAGCCGTCGGTGTTAGTATCTACACTGAATTGCTATGGCAGTGCCACTGTAGCATTCTAAGTGTAGAGAATACCTCAAGCAGATCTTCTAGAAAAGGATCCAGTCTGGATCTGAAGACATGGGGAGTTGGAGAATCCACCACTTCCTATCGCAGTTTCTTCCAACGGTTAATCACCCCAGCTTCTAGACATTGGTTCTTGCTCTGCCTTTCTCTGCTAGATTACAGATCCCATTATTACTATTGAATGTGAATAAATGAAGCTCTTTAAGTCTTTCACTGCCATTTTCTCCAGCCTCCACTAATTTTTCTGGCTTTTTTTTTTTTGCCCCCTCTCCAATTTTTCAACATCTCTTTTGAAATATGGACCCCGGGACTGGACACAGTCAATTTCTCCAGTGCCATGTGAAGAGTTAAAATCCTTCCCCTGCTCCAACACACCACTTCCCTGCTTATGCAGTCGAAAATCTCATCAGCCTTTTTGGCCGCAGCATCGCATCGGGAGCTCATGCTGAATTTGTTGCCCACAGTGACCCCTAAATCATTTTCAGGGACTCTGCATTCCATAATAATTTTTGGGGAAATCTGCTGCTGATTGTCTGCCTACTTCTGGTTCCAAAGGAGATGTGTGGTGCATCAGTCAGTTTGTAACTCTGGTGTTCGTAATTGTAAGGTTCTATTACACATGTTCCTTTTTCTGCAAGATTAACAAGTTTACTTTCTCCCTCTAGGAATCAGTCTAAATTTTTTTCTAGGATTTCTTTGGTTCTTAAAATAGTTAATAACCTCCTTTTTGTTATCCTGAACACTGCCAAGAATGGATTTTTCCCTTATGTTTTAACATCCCATATCAATTCTCATAACTTCCAGTTTGTATTGCTTGCTATCTATTACCCTTTTTCCCATATGTTCTACTTTGATCCCCCATCACATCTGCTGCCTTCCCTTTGCCACTGAACCGGGATTTGTCCAAAGTTCTCTATTTTCTTGACTGTGGACTCATGACTTTTTGAATATCTAATCAACTCTTCTGAAAGAACTCCCAATTTTCCTTCCTGTTTTTCTGTCTACATTTTTCCTGCCAATCAGTTTTGCTGATAATTCACCTCAGCTCTGGGGAATTAGCCCATTGGAAGTAATAAGGGTCTATAGATATTACTGGTAGGGAACTCTTCTCTGTTTGTCCATTTAAATGTCATCAGTTCGTTCTTCATTTTGCCCTCCTCTATCATATGCCCCCTTCTTTGTCTCTTCGCTAAACTGAACAGTCCCAGACTTTTCAATCTGTCTGCATATGGCAACCCTTTCAGGGAGACTGGGTAACGAAAACTGAGCGCATATCCAGAGCAGGTTATTCTTCATCCCATTCCTTAGGCATCCGAACGTTGCCTTTGTTTTGCCCACTGCTGCGAACGAGCAGGTGTTTCCATGGAGCTGCTGTCAACGATGCCCACTGAGGTATGTTTTATTTGGGATGATTTCCCCTGGCACATGTCTTGGCAATGGTTTGGTTTTTTTCCCCTATCTCAGATTTTGAGCAATAAGGTGAATGCAGAACTCCCTACAGCATGGACTTTTTAGCCTGGGTTTCACTCCATTAAGGTAAAACTTTTTAAAATAGGTCAAGAAACTTTCCCTTTGTCTGTTGTTCTCTGGGCTGGAGGGATGGAGCAGCCATGCTATAGGCAGATTATGCCTGGAACCACTTATCTGAACTCCAAATGTGTAAGTAGATCAGAATGTTTAACTAAACGCGATTAGGGTTGTGTCTTTTATTTCTTATTGGCTTGTGGACTCCTCTGGTCTCACCCCAGATGCTTTTGTATGCTCTTAACCTTTAAGGTGACCCCTCAAGAAAGCTATTTTCTGTGCTTGATTTTTGAAATTGCTCTTTTAAAATCTAGCAAAAGCCTAAGTTCCAGATGTATTTTCTTTTTGTTTTTAATAACATTGACCTTTTTAAAGAGCAGGATTGGATGTTTGGTGTGCTAAGAGGTTTGTGCATGTTGTTTGATTAGCTGGTAGCCACAGCTAATTTCCTTTGTTTTCTTCCTCAGCTCTTCCCTGGATGGTACCGCTCAGGGAGGAACTCGCAAGAGCTCCTTCCTGGGATCAAGGGGTTGTTGTTTTTTTTTGCATTTGGGTGGTGGCAGCGTTTGCCAAACCAGGGTCAGAGAAAATGTGAAACCTTGGGAGTTTAGTACAAGCCTTAAACTTTAAGGCAAGTAATACTTTTTAAAATCCTTGCGGGCCCCACTTCTGCACTCGGAGTGACAGTGTTCGGGTTCAGCCTTAACAGGAACAATGATGGATAACCAGTATTCACATTCACGTTTCCTGCTGGTACCGATTAAGGTTTCTCAGACCATGACATGTAGGAATTATTGATGCAAGGAGCCCCATACAATATGGAATTGGCATTAGTAGGGTCGGTTGTTCATAATTCATTTCTCTAAATAATGAAAATGTCATTTTTCAGTGTGTGAAGAGCGACCAATCTGCCTCACCCATGAGAACAGCCTCCAGTAGTGCATGTAATGTTTCATATTAACATTGTCTCTCTATCCAGGCATTTGTACGGCAACCATCACCCTAAAGCCTGGGCACATACAGGAAGCCAGCGGAACTTACTGTACATGCACTATCACCGTTCTGCCTCAGTGTTGAACACCTTCTCCCCTACTCCATGTCAGATTCCAACACAAGCGACTTCACAAACCCCTCCACCTTCATCCTGCAGGGCATTCCTGGCCTGGAAGCAGCCCATGTCTGGATCTCCATCCCCTTCTGCACCATGTACACCATAGCCATCTTGGGAAACTTCACCATCCTGTTCACCGTGAAGACAGAGCCGAGTCTCCATGGGCCCATGTACTATTTCCTTTGCATGCTGGCTGTCACCGACCTGGTTGTATCTACATCTATTGTGCCCAAAATGCTGGCAATATACTGGTTCAATTCCAGAGAAATCGATTTCAGTGCCTGCCTCACCCAGTTGTACTTCTTTCACTGCTTCTCATTGATGGAGTCTGGGATCTTTGTGGCCATGGCTTTGGATCGCTACGTGGCCATCTGCCATCCCCTGAGACATTCCACCATCCTGACAAACCCCCTGGTGGCCAAGATTGGCCTGGCCATGATGCTGCGCAGCAGCATGGTTGTACTGCCCTATCCCTTCCTGGTAAGGCAGTGGCCATATTGCAGAACCAATGTCATCCCCTAGCCGTACTGCGCGCACATAGCTGTGGTGAAGCTGGCCTGCGCCGACACCCGCGTCAGTAGTTACTATGGCCTCTTTGTGGTATTCTGTGTGATGGGTCTGGATGCGATTTTTATTGCCCTGTCCTACACCCAGATCCTCAGGGCCATCTTCAGCCTCCCCACAAAGGACGCCCGGATCAAGACTTTTGGGACCTGCATCTCCCACCTTTGTGCCATCTTAGCCTTTTACATCCCAAGTCTCTTCTTGTCCCTCATGTACCGGTTTGGCCAGAATGTGCCCCTGCATTTCCACGTTCTCATTGC